>NC_079205.1:22887843-22892843 GCF_026745355.1 Beta vulgaris subsp. vulgaris | reverse complement strand
TAAAATGTTTTCGGATAGACTCTTTATCTTATCTAATCTTTTGTAAGCTTACACGGCTCATGCCAATATTTAACACAAAAATTCGTTACTTCGTTAGTAAGTTAACTGCCAAACAAGCAAACCTGGAACCTCAACTTGAAGAATTATATATGCGTTGACGAACTACCTATGCAATTTTTATTTTTTTTAAGAAATGCTGAGCAATATTATTAACAAACATTAAGTTCCGCCAAGGCTAAAATATAGCCTTGCAATCCACTTATTCTTCCATATATTTCAAGATTTTATTATATATTTTCTCAATTCTTTATTAATTGTTACATTTAAATTTCACATTTTTTCCATACACAACTTTAACCAATTAATACTTTTTATTACTGTTGATAAAATACTAGTAGATTTATTACCATTGATAAAATAAAAAGTTTTTTTTTTTTTTTTTTGATGAGGGGAAATAAAAAGTATATTTATTGTAAGTACATCGAAAGCAATCTAATAAAATTTCATAGGATTATCTTTTTAGTACATTAACAATCACAAGGTTGATAGAGTTATGTGACTAAATATAATGCAAAAATATAAGAGTGCGTTTGGTTAATATAGTAGTATAGATTTAAAATCAAGAATGAAATTAAGGTAGTATAGGTTTGAAACTTAATACCTAATACCATGTATTTGATTTTATTTTAGAATGAAATTTTTCTTTTATTTAATATCTAGAAGTATCGATATGAGCCAAACTCGTCTCCCTTCTTGGATTTCTAAAAACCCATATCTTATAAATTTAAGGTATGAGTTTTAAATCTCTCAAATTATTAAAAAAATACTATGCATGAGTTTTGCTCATATTCTAAACACATATCATATACTTCCTCCGTTTCAAAATAAGTGCAACATTTGCATAGTATTTACTATTCACAGTTTAAACTTTAATTAACTTTGGTGATTTACATTTTAGGAAAAACATAGTCATGTGGGATCTTGTTAGATTCGTCTGAATGTGAATTTTTTTAATATCAACTTTTTATAATTTTTACTTATTGATAATTGAAGATATTAACGGTTAAAATAATGCATTGACAAACGTGAAAACAAGAAGTGTTGCACTTATTTAGAAACAGATGAAGTATATCAAAATCGTATGGACCAATTCAAACACTCCCTAAATATTAGGAATAATAAAGAACAGCAAGTTTAACACAAATTAATAAAAGAAATTGTCTTATTTTATCATAAAAGTAAACTTAATCATCAAATGATTTAAACTAATCACTAAAAGACATCTAATTACTATTTGGCTAAATTTATTTTTAGGTGTTGTTTGGTTGAAAGCTATTTTCCTTGAAAATACAAATTCCTAGGAAATACATTATGGGTGTTGTGTTTGGTTGGAGGGAAATGGGAAGAAGCATAGGAAATACAATTCCAAGGAAAATAGAATTTTCCATGAAACATGGGAAATAACTCACCAAGCCCCCCCTTGGTGAGTAATTTCCTAGGAAATGCAATTTCCTATGGTGTCAACCAAACAATTTTGTCTAATTCCTAGGAAATTAACAAGGGAAATAATTTCCCATGAAATGTAAATTCCCATGGAAAATTACTTCCCATGTGAACCAAACGAGACCTTAGTATTTAAAAAAGTAAACCACTCTTACAATACTAATTCAAAGTTTAATTTGACTAATTTAATTATCAAAAGTTGATATTAGAATAAAAAAAAAAGACAAATCTGAAAAGATTCGATTATATTATTCTTTAAATTAAAATTGTGAAAGTGTAAAGAAAAAAAGTATATTATAAAGAAAGGAAAATTCACCAAAAAAATTATAAGATTGTTATTTGTAGTACCTTTTTCTCGACAAAATCAGCCCAAAAGCGAGCACGAGCCCTTTCATAAGGGTGAGAGGGTAACAAAGGGTATTTGTCACTCCAAACCTCATCTATATACTCAACAATGATAAGAGACTCGCAAACCGGTTTGTTGTTGTGGATGAGAACCGGAATCTTTTTATGAACCGGGTTCATTTTGAGAAGTAACTCACTTTTGTCCCTCAAATTCTCATCTCTATACTCGTACTTCACTTCTTTCTCAGCTAACGCTATCCTCACCCTCATTCCAAACGGGCTTGGCCAGAAATCCAACAATACTACTTCGTTCGCCATTTTTTACACTTTTAGACTTTTTAGTAATTAAGGTGTGTTGTTGTGTGGAGGGAGAGGGCTTATGATTTAAGAGGTGAGGAGACTATTATAGTAGATTGTTTGGTCACCGGTCATAAAAAACAAATAAAGGTGGAACATGTGGATATTTGAGACAATTGTACGCTCTAGAGTCTAGGATTCTAGGAGTTTCTATTGCTTAGATCATGGGTGATATCACTATAAGTTCTCCACCACGAAGATAAATTCGTTTGACTAAGGCCTTGTTTGGTTGTATATGGGAAGTCATACTTCCTAGGAAGTTATTTTTTCATGTATTTGAAATTCTTATGAAGTGTAAAATTGTGTTTGGTTGATAATGGGAAGTAGAACTTTCTATGGGAAGCTCTACTTACCTAGGGGGGACCTAGGTAAGTAACTTCCTCCATTTTGGAGGAAGTAGAATTTCCTAGGAAGTGCAAATTCCCATGATTTTGCCAACCAAACAACTTCATATACTTCTACTTCCTAGGAATTTGCACTTCCCATGATTTGTTTTGTCAACCAAACAAGGCCTAACTTTGCCCAAGTCGGCCATGCTTATTTTATTTTATTTTTATTTAATTCAAATCAAAACATATCAGTTCAAATCTAATTAGAAAAAATAAGTTCTCATTAATTATATCATTTTATATTAAGTACATATCAAATCAAGCAGACAAAATATTATTATTATTATTATTATTATTATTATTATTATTATTATTATCATTATTATTATTATTATTATTATTATTATATAAAAACTATTATATCTCAAGTATTTCCTCCGTTTTGTTTTAAATGCAACAAACGAATATTTTATATCTCATAAACAATACCTCCTTGTTGCATTTAAAACGAAACGGAGGAAGTACAATTTATGTAAAATTACCCTATCAAATTGCTACTACTACATGCTAAAAACTTAGACATACTTTTATATACGTGTCAAAAAAAAAATATAAATAACTATAAAAAAATTATACGAGGGTTATATCCTCATTATTTGAAGCGAAAACAACAATGAAAATTCAAACTTTCTCGAGGTCATTTTAATAGCTATCTGTAATTAATTAAGATCTCTAGTACTTTCTCCGTTTCAATTTAGTTGTGACATTTTCCTTTTATTTTCTTTCTCTATCTTTCTTCTCTCCAACAATTGCCTAGGGATCCGTGATTTTAAAGGAGTCACAATTAAATTGAAACAAAGGAAGTAAATTGATTGAAGTGTGAACAATTAACATTGTGTCAAAACCTAGTGTTAAAGCTCTCTATTTGTTCTTTAAGAAAATTAAAGAAAAAAAATAGATTATATTCTTTGTATACATAAATAGGCAGAATAATGTGCAATTAAAAACCAAACAAGCATAAAAAAAATGCTTATTATACTGAACTGAAGGCTAATAGTTAAGAAATTTTCAATTAAAAATCCCGAATTAGTATTAGATCAAATACTAATATATGAAGACAAATAATATACTTCCTCCGTTCCGTTTTAAATGAAACGTTTGCTTTTTCACGTAACCCAACGTGCTTCTTTAGTCATTAATATCTATAGTTGTGTACGCGTAAAAAATATAAAAAAGTTATAATTTGATAGTATGCATCGAGATGAATCTAACAAGATCCCACCTGACTATGTTTTTCTTTATATAATAGCGATAAATTGGAGTCAAAATTGATCAATGAATAGTGTCATTTCATCCAATGTTTCATTTAAAACAGAACGGAGGAAGTATAGAATCAAAGCAACATACTCGAAATTAGTAAACAATCAAGAATTGAGCAATAAATGCCAAAAGTCTTCTAGATTAAGAGTCTTCTAGAATTCTATCGTTTCTTCTTTTCAATTTAGCCCAAATCTAGAGTTTTTTCCCCTCAATGTATAATTCTATGAATAGGCAAATCAAGACAAAGAAATCTGATAGAATGGGGACAAAAATTTCATTATCTTTGCAAATAAATTAGGTGGTAATCTGAATCGTATGAGCAAATAAATCAGATTATATTCTGTGTATACATAAATAGGCAGAATAATGTGCAATTAAAAACCAAACAAGCATAAAAAAAATGCTTATTGTACTAAACTGAAGGCTAAATAGTTAAGAAATTTTCAATTGAAAATCCCGATTTTTCCAAAATTCCGAATTAGTATTAGATCAAATACTAATATTAGTAATATATGAAGATAAATAAAATATAGAATGAAAGCAACATACTCGAAATTAATAGACAATCAAGAATTGGGCAATTAAATGCCAGAAGTCTTCTAGATTCAGAGTCTTTTAGAATTCTATCGTTTCTTCTTTTCAATTTAGCCCAAATCCAGAGTTCTTTTCCCCTTAATGTATAGTTCTATGAATAGAAAAATCGAGATAGAGAAATCTCATAGAATGGGGACAAAAATTTCGTTATCTTTTGCAAATAAATTAGGTGGTAATTTGAATCGTATGAGCCAATAGGGAGGTTTTCTTCTTTGAGAAAGGGAGACGAGAGGGTTTGAGGAGAAAATGAATATAATTAATGACTTAACTTGTTAATTACGAAAAAGAATTAATGGGCTCACTTTGGTAATTACCGCAAAGAATTAATGTCAAAGTTGTTAGATGATTCTAGAGAATATAATGGTGTTTATGATGAAGGTGAAAGAGAGTCATTTGTTGTTCTTTTTCTTTCTTTCATGCTAACTCTTATTACTGTTTGAGGCCTTCAATTTTGTGAGGCAATGTGCTATTGGACTGCTTTAACAACCTAATAGTTAGGCCTAGTTATCATTGTCATTGGTATTATGATTATTATTATTACTAATTTTATTA
>NC_079205.1:22832843-22880343 GCF_026745355.1 Beta vulgaris subsp. vulgaris | reverse complement strand
TATGTAAACCCTAGTTAAGTATTTGAAATATAAAAGTTAAGTATTATGACTATAAAAGTTCATTTCCTAGGTCTAGTTTGCATTATATGTGTAACACCTCGACTTTTAAGCATCACTATTAGATTAATTAATTACAAAGATTAGTAGCGGAAGACCTTCCTAACTTAGTCCACTACAAGAAAACAGGCTTTAGGCAACGTCAGAAAAATGTAGCTATATGCTGATTTATTGTTGCTAAAGGCCTATAGCAATGAATTATCAACCGTCACTAATATGTGGCGTTGCTATAAGCCTATAGCAGCGCTTTAGGCACTTTTAGCAACGATTAAGATAATCCGCTACCATAAATATTTATGGCAATACTTTTTCTTTGGCAACAATTTCACCTAGTTATGGCAACGCTTTTCTTTGGCAACACTTTTCTTTGGCAACACTTCACCTAATTAACACTGCTTTTCTTTGGCAACACTTTTACCTAATTATAGCAACAATAGATATTTAACTTAAGGCAACATTTCCTACCAATTATGGCAACACTTCATAGCTTATTATTGGAAAATTTGTCTAGCTTTTTTGGCAACGCTTTCCAATTATAGCAACAATTATCCTTTTAATTAAGGCAATCATAAAAATTTGATTAGAATATCCAACAATATAAAGGGACACTTCTTAGCTTGATACGCAACATTTTCCTTTATCTTTCTAGACAACACTTTCAAATATGTTTAAAGCAAAACGTCTAATTGGTCCCCAAATCCAATTTTCCACCAACAAGCTATGTATATCAAAATAAATATATTATATTAAATTCCAAAATGTATATTAGTCATCCAAACAAACGGCCATCATCTTTAATTACATCAACTAAAACTAATGTCCAAAAATCAAATTAGAACTCATTATTATATTATATTCCAAAATCTACCTATTTCTAATGTGCCCAAGACATCCAATGATTCTTCACAAATTTGGAGAAGCTCGTAGAGTTTGTGTATTCTGTACCATCCTGCAAAACAAGAAAAACATTAAAATTAGACAATAGAAGACGGTGTGTACTTGATCACACTAGTGTCTTCAATGAAGCATATTAATAATGAGACTTCATATCTACTAGATCACATTCTTCTTACCTACTATACCAAAAATATTAAAGAGTTATCTGACATATAAACTACATTACCAAATCAACTGTTTTATTTTTACTTTTGGGTGCAAAAGAGGGAAGACAAGAAAAACATAAAACTAGAAAAAGCTATTGTGGCCAAATTCTTACACGAGGAACAAAGATTCTAACAAAGAACCTGCATCATTTTAATTTTGTTGTTTTAATTCACACAATTTCTGAGTTTTTCTTGTTTAAAAAAATTATATCACATACGTTCATTAGCTTTACAAGCTTACAATGTTTCAATTTTGGCTATTATGTTTAAAGTTTGATTAAACGGCTGAAGGGGAAACCCACATTTCGTCCTTAAAGGACGAAATTTTGACTTGTTCATCAGCTTAAGGAGATTGCATTTCTTTGTTTTTCTTCACAAACTCAGAAAAACTCAGCAACTTAGAGTGCATATTTTTGTTGGAAACTTAGAGTGCATACTATCTCTGAAATTATATGTAATATGCAAAATTAAGAGAAAAATAAGGAATTAAAAACCATACCTTTAGTCAACCATGATAGATGAGACTTCTAGTGTCGATAAATTATGTTGCACCATTTATAGCAATATAAACAATTACTTTTGCAATGAATTCTGGGGTTAAACTTGGGTCCTTTTGGCAAAGTTGGGATAATGCTGAAGCAATCACATCAAGAGTACTCATTGACTCTCTTTGAGCTTCAAATTCCTTTCTCATCTCCTGTAACTTTGTTGCCTCTAATTCAAGTTCCTTTGACACTCTTTCCATATTAGCAACTTGTGTGGCATGTGCTTCCTTTTCTCTTGCTAGTTCTTCCTTTTCAGCATTCAAATCCTTATGCACATCAGTTGTTACTGCAGTTTTGATGGACTCCATGACCTCCTTAGGTAATATGAGAGAAGTACTTGTCCTTTTATCGTTCAGCTTCTTGCGGGAAGCACCTACCAAGTAGTCTTACGCGGCCTTGCCGGTCATCTCCCATTACTTCATGGTATGGATCTTTACGAGATTCATTACTTGAGATTATCTTGTGATGATTCCAATTGCCTCATAGCTTGCTAAATGAATTAAATACACTTTGTTAAAAATGTACAATTGATATTATAAATTTTTTTAGATTGGAAAAGAATATGAAAAGCTTCTCGTCCATTACCTAACAAGGGTTATAACAAGGGTAATTTTTTTTAAAAAATGTGCTTTACCCATTGTAATGTTATAACAAGGGTAGTTTATGAGAAGGAAAGTCTGGCTACCTAATTTGGCTAGTCATTAAAGTAGCTTCTCGTCCATTACGCATAATTTTGAACCGAGCTTGTTTGAAGTTGCCTTTTCTTGTCTTGACAGTTCGTTATGCAACCATACTTGTATCCAGATCCATGACATCCATCTTTAGGCAACAAGAATGATGAAAAGACAATTAACTATTGACCAATAGCTTAGACAGTCAAGGAAACCGGGAGACAAAAACTGGCGCAGGCCACTAAGGCGTAAGGCGATAAAGGTGTTGTTGTCTGAGATATTGGGAAGGGAGTATTCGGTTTATAGTATATGGGAATAAGGGATAGTATTCTATTACCATCCACCACCACCTCTTGAGGGCCATCCATCATTGCAGATACCAGCAAATAAAAATTTTCAATTGCTGACCTATAACTTTTGAGCAAATATTTTCTATTATCAACCAAACTTTTGCTCACAAGGCCTTGAAAGGTATCTACTTTCATAGTGCTTGATTAAAAAGCCATCTTTAATGTGTCGTTTGCTTATATACACAAAGTGATAGACACAACAGCATGTTTGTTATGACAAGCATCTGAGATCTATTGTCGTACCAGCATCTTTCGCCCATGGCTATTTACTAATTGTTGGTGTTCTTTGAAATTTAAAGTAGATATATGTTATAATTGAAATGACACAATGTAATATAAAAATAAAAGGCATAATTTTTACTTACTCTATATATTTTTCGATAGTTGTATTGTTGCAATTGAAGATGATATATCTATGTGCTAGCTTCTTACTTATAACGTCTAAAGAAAATCCTTTTCCTTTTCTTGTCCTTTTTTCTCCAATAGGATGCCCTACCTTTGGAAAATATGGATGACTCATCTTCACTATTTTTCATTTCACAATGCCGAGCGCATCTTCTATCCAATCTAGTCTTTACACCATCATGCAAATATCTAGAACAAAATGTCAAGCATTCTTCCATCATATAGCCTTCAGCTATGCTTCCTTCTAGACGACTCCTATTACGGACATAAGACTTTAACTTACCAAGATACCTCTCAACAAAGTACATCCAGCGATACTACACCGGTCCACCATATTTGATTTCATCAACAATGACTAGGCAAATGAACCATAACATCAAAGAAGGCAGGAGGGAATATCATTTCGAATTGACAAAGTATTTCAACAACTTCAGATGCCAACTTGTCTAACACTTTGAGACAAACAATCTTGCTACATATGCCATGAAAGAAGTTTCCCAGTCTAATTAAAGGTACATCAACACTTTTCGGCAATGTCTTTCGGACAACAACTTGCAGCAAGTGATGTAGCAAGACAATGCGCATCATGGCTTTTGTAACCAGTAAACCTTCGTCCTTTAACTTGTACACACCTTGCTATATTCGATGCATAACCATAAGAGAGCTTTGTGTCCTTAAAAACTTTAAGATACAAGTCCTTTTCCACATTACTCATTGTAAAAGGTGTTGGAGGCGCTAACAAGCGCTTACCATCTTCTGAAGGAAAAGGGTGGAGATGTGGTTTTATGTTAAGATCGATCCACCAAATCGAGACATGCCTTAATGTGGTTCTTTGTCTTTCCTGGAACGTCCAAGAGTGTTAATGATATTATCAAAGAAATTCTTCTCAATATGCATGACATCAAGATTGTGACGATATTTAATATTAGCCCAATATTACAATTCTAGGAATACAAACTTCTTTTTCCATTTACCTTTACTAAGTCCTCCCTTTTTTCTCTTTCCAAAATCATTTACAAAGTCTTTCAGTTCATTTAGCAGATCATCACCCCATAAAGGAGAAGGTGCAACTCTATCCTCCACTTCTCCATTAAATGATTTTTTATCGCGCCAAGGATGGCCCATATCAAGAAGCCTTCGATGGTCCATATAACAATTTTTCCACTGTGATCTAAGTAATGAGGTCTTACATCATTGTTACAACTTGGACTATCTATCTAGTGGATAATATTTCCTTTAGTGGGCCCATCAGACACATAGAATATGTTGGAAAATCATTTATCGTACCTAGTAAAGCAACATGTAACTGGAATGTCTACTTCTTAAAAGCATCATAGGTCTCCACCCCATCTTTCCACAATTCCTTCAACTCATCAATCAAAGGTTGCAAATAGACGTATATTTCATTTCCAGACGACTTATAGGCCCATGAATTAACAAAGATAACATGAAATATTCAGGTTTCATTGACAACCATGGTGGAAGATTATAATTAATTAACACGACGGGCCATGTGCTATGAGCAACGCTCATAGTCCGAAATGGGTTGAATCCATCGCTAGCAAGAGCCAACCGAACATTTCGTGGATCGATCGCAAAGGTTCGATGTGAAGAATCAAAGTCCTTCCAAGACTGGCCATCTGCTGGATGCCTAATGTACTCATCTTGTGTTCTTTTTTTGTCATGCCAAATCATTAATTCAGCGTCTTAGAACACATATATATCTTTGGAGTCTAGGTTTCAAGAAAAATACCTTAAAACTTTTGCAGGAATTTTATCAGACTTCCACCTTGATGTTTCACACTTAGGACATACATTATCTCCTTCAAATTCTTTTCTATAAAGAATACAATCATTGGGGGAAAGCATGCATTTTTTTTATAGTCAAGACCTAAATTCCTCACAATATTTAGATTCATCAAAAGATTTAGGAAATTGAGCCATAGGAAATCCTCTCTCAACAACTCTAATAGATCACCAAAGGCCACATTGCTTATACCATTAAGACACTTGAAAAGATATAAGCGAATAAGGAAAGACAACTTAGAGAAAGTTTTACAACCGGGATATAACTCTTGCTTTCCTTCTTCTACCAACTTATAAAACTTTCTAGCCTCTTCATTTGGCCCATTTGCATTCTCTTCACCTACATTTAACCCTTCATTCATATCTCTAAAAGTATCTTGCAATAATCCGTCAATATCATCAAAACTATTAGCAAAATAACTTTCATTCGTACTGATGTTGTCCTTACATGTAGAAGAAGATGCTTCCTTGTTTATGACCCAATCCTTTAATCCTTTCACAAATCCATTAACAATCACATGATCATATATTTCATCCCTTGAATAGCAAAAACGCCAACAACACCTTTTGCAAGGACATAAATTTTTTCCCTCAATAGCAACTTTGGCAAAAGAATTGTCAAGAAAAGCATTTTAAGCACTTTTAAATTCCTCAAATTCTCTAGAGAAGTTCATCTCGTTTTGATCCATCAATGAAATGACAACTATACACCCAAAAAGATAAGTATATAACATAAACAAATTAACATACAAGTACTAAGATTAAAGTCAGAGTACTAATAATGAAAGTAACAATAATTAATAAAATATTTAAGAACTTGGAAAAAACATGAAAATAATAAGATAATAGAGTCTTATTTTCAAGAGTATAATTAATCATAACAATTTTCCTATTAAGCACCATGACATTTATAATACGTTTATTTACAATTTTGAATGAGTTCACTATTTACTATAGCATGCTGCAACATCCAAGTGAAACAACCAAACCTATAATCTATGAGTTAAAAGAAACACAAGTGGATCACATTAGAGTGCAAATTTTAGGCATAAGCGACTAAGGTAGCGACAATGAAAAATTTTCTAGGATGAAAAAAGTGTTTGGGATGGTGGTCATTAGAAATATGGCATTAGAACAATATTAAGGTAGGGAAGAAGAAAAAAGTTCGCTCTTCAACCATTTGCAAGTAAGTCATGGACTATTTTGGAAAACACGTTTAGGGGAGAGCGAGTGAGAAAGAGGGGGGAAAATAACTTGAGTTTGGGACTATTCGCTTATCGCTCGATCAAACGGTGCTCGATCAATGCCTCTTGGATTCTATCTCCTCCTGACATCTCTTCATGCATCTTGGGCTAGGGTGTTGGGTTATGGTTGAGTTGGGTGAGGGGTAGAGGTAACAAGTAGTTGGTTGGTGGTGCCGGGTGGTGGAGTGAGAGAGAGATGAAAGAGGGAGAAAAATTAAAATAAAAATATATATATGAAGGTGAAGAGGGATGACAGAAAAGCGGAAAGGAAGAATAAAACAAAGTTCAAATTTTAAAAAGTTAAACCAATTAAAAAGTGATATGACAATAAGTAACTTGTTGTTATGACGGATCATTTACTTTTTGAACCCATTAAAAGTAGATATACCCTAACGGCCCGTTTGGTAGTTGGTCATAAATGATAGTAATAGGAGTGAATTTGTGTGTGAATTTGTGAAAAATATCATTGTCCATTCCCATGGTAATGCTAATTTATCCTAAAGTGTCCACTTTCCTTCTTGAATTTTCATTCCCATCCAATACCACCTTGTAGGTGGTAATGAGTGGTAATGAAAATTGCTTCCCCTTGGAGATAAAAACATAAGTTTAGGGGTGAGATTGCTTGTCCAGGGTGAAAAAATGCCTCCCCATGGAGTTTTTAAGGGTGCTTTTCTAATAAAATTACACTTAAAATTCATTCCCATTACCACAATTTATTAACGACTACCAAATGGGCCGTAAAAGTTTGATTATTTTAACTTGACCAAAGGTCTTACTTCTTTTAAAAGTTCGGCCAAATGTTTGCTTATTCTTAACAATTTTTCTGTTTTTAGGCATAAGAATTCAAATTAGCAAAACTAATATTTAGAAAATTTATGTACATGCTTATGCAATCTATACTAATATAATAAAAGGCGTGCCTAAACCAGGAACGGTGCCGCTCCCTATGGAGTTTTAGTTCATGTAATCCATGTACAATAAAAAAAAAATTAGAAATTGCATAGTATAGGTTTTGATCCCATGACCTCAAATTCGTGTACTAAAGTTTTAACCACTAGACCAAGTTGTATTTAGTGTTATCATATCAAAGTACAATATTAATAAATGAAATTTTTTCTTACCCGGGGCATAGCCCGGACCTAATAACTAGTTATAAACTAAAAAAAAGGGAAATAATTAATTAAAATTAGGGAATAAAAACAAATAAAAGTGTATATTTTAGATTTTAGGATATTTTTATTGACAAAAATAGAGAAGAATAATTATTAATTTTGTAGACTGCAATTGAAATATGGGATGGAGAATCCTGAAATCCTGTCCTTTTTTTTTTTACTTATTTTTATATGTTTTAACTAGGCACATCACATCATCCCCTACAATTCTAGCAATTGTGTATGTTCACCTCTTAAGTGTTTATTCAAGCGAATAACCACCAAAACTTTTCAACAACAATCCTAAACTATTACTCACCTTCTTATATTAATCCCAATTAGCGAATAGGCCCCCTCTTTCCTTTGTTCTTTTTACTTTCTCTCTCCCCCGGCTTAGTCATCCCTGCCTCCACTTTGCACCATCAGTCCACCACGTTACTTCCCTTTCCTATTTTCCTTTTCTCTTCTCGAAGCGTATTCCCTTCCTCATATGTTGATGGAACCCAAATGCCAACTAATCTATATCATTTCTTCCTTCAAAATCATCAAGGGGACACGCCATATGTAGACACCAAATTTTGAACCCCTGTTATATATAAAATCTCTGAATAAAGATTTTTTATAAAAAGGAAAAAAAAATGAGAACCTCGTACATCGTGGAGCGCGCGCCCCGCCAGAGGCACGTCACGTATAGGAAAGCGAGTTTCATTCCATCGTATGGTATTTCATATTTTCGTGAGTCGTAGTCAATAACTACAACCACCGTCTTGATAAACTGATTTGTTGTATAATCATGCTCGTCTTTATTAATTGTCTAAGTTAGTCTTTCGATTAAACAAAAAAAAAAAAGAGTAAGGATGAGGAAAATCAGATTTTTTTTTTTTGTGTTAAAAAATCTGATTTTCTACTTCTTTAAAACCCTAGTTCATTTCCCTATAAATACCCTCCTTTTTTTACTTCAAAAAAAAGTTGAGCTAAAATCAACTTAATTTCACAACTTCTCTCAATACTACTCTCATCTTCTATATTTCCTTCCTCTTAAAATCACATTCAAGAAAAAGAAAGTAAAAGTTAGTAAAATTATTAGCAAGTAAAAGAAGTTCATTAAAAGAAAAAAAAAACACAAAAAAGAGTTTAAGTTAGTAATTAAGTGGATTTAAAAACTCGCTTAGAAATTAATAAAATAAAAAAAGGTAGAAAAATTTGCAAAAGGAAGTGCATCATTGAGCTAGCAAGAAAAGTTGAAGGTTTTGTTAATTTTGTGAGTATCTCCTCAATCATCTACTAGCTTTCTCCTTGTTTTTTCTTACCATTTTTTTAATTTTTGGAGTGATTTGGGTATGAAGAAGTCTTAATAGGTTCCCAACTTTAAATAACCCCGCTAGAATAGTCAACTCTAATGGGATGACTCTTAGGAAATAATGTGATTATGTGATTTTCTTTAATCAAGTTGTTGTTCTTCACCAAAAAAATTTCAAGAAAAGTTGTGCATAAACATCTCCATAAAAAGAAATGTGATGCTGTAATTATAATCAGTTTTAATTTTGTACTTTATTTCATTTTTTAGTTTGCATTAACTAAATAGTTATAGGATTTAATATTTTTTCCTATTAAGTGCAAGATGTGTCCAGCAATTGGGTTTTGGAATTTCTAAAAAATTGTACAAATAATCAAAAATCATACAACTTTGTTGTGCAAAATTGATTTTGTCCAGTACCCCCTAACCTTGTTATGTCAATAAAGTTCAAAATAAAAATCATTTAGATTAAACTAAAAACATCAAGTTTTAATAAAACAACAGTGGATTTTCAAAAATATAAAAATCATTTTCACATTAATTTTATACAATTTTATATAATTTTTTGTAAAAACGGTCATGTAAATCACTAAATTCCATAATACTGATTTTCTCTTCAGTTAGGAAAATAACAAAATATGGTCTTAAAAATGTTCAATTTAAGTGAAAATTTTCAATATAGTCTTTCATAGTCTATATACTGATCATACAAAAAATTACGTCAAAATAAGTTCAATGAGTTATATTTCAAAGAACAAATTGAATAAAGGTTCTGTTTTCACCAGTTTTGGCATAAAATTCACCATAATTCAAGTTGTCACTTAAAGTTTGTAAAATTTTGACACAACATAAATAAACCACTGACATATCCATAGATGTATGACATGCTCAATTTAATTCTTTTCAAAGAATGTTATGATTTTTACAAGTCAATCTAAGAACAGAAGTGCAATCTGGAAAATGAAATAAAGTGATTAACTCAAGTTTCATAAAAGAAATTATTTTCTTTTCCCAAGAAAATGTTAATTAAAAATCATGAAATTTTAAGTTCCTCTTAAAATGTCATTTTATCATGTAAATAAAAATCAATAAAAATTTTCATAAAAAATCAAAATCAAAGAGGTTAATTAAGCTCTAATTTTCACAAGTTTACAAATAAACATGAATTCCAAAGCTCATTCAAGGATATGAAGATCAAGGAGCCTCATGTGAAGATCAAGATTGAAGATTTTGAATAGATCATAGATTTTGTACAATTTGTTATAACAATAATTTTTTGTAAATAGTTAATACATCACTTAATTAATGAAAAAACATGGAGATGTTTATGCATAATTTTCATAAATAATTCCACAATCCCTGATGAATAAAATGAGCAACCAAAATTAGAAAGATTGCATGTTGGGCCAATATATCATAGTATATGAATCAAATGACTCAATCTCAGTTAAGAGGGCAAATCTAACTAAGTTAAATTATATGATGATCCATCTTACATTTCAAATTTGCACTCCATCTTCAAATGGATTAATCATATAATTTGACATAATTAGATTGGTAATTATGATCTCCGTATTGATTTTTGATCCTTTCACATGTCTCACTTCAAATGGCCACATTCTAATTAGCCTAACACAATCTCCAAATTCGATCTCAAATCGATCATTTCACTCCAAATGACTTAATAATCTTCAATTAAGATTATTTATACAAAGCTTCAATTAGGAAGCAAACCTCTAAGACCTCTTGAAAATCGTAAATGTGATAACTAATTAAGATGGTTATTGCAATCCTCAATTAATCGCTAATTAGAGTAATTAACTCAAACTCTTCATTTAATCACTAATTAAGGTGATTATCTTTAACCTTGATCAATCACTAGTTAGGGTGATTAGCTTAACCTTTCATCATATTTAATCACTAATTAGAGAGATTATCTTAAAACCTTGATTCATCACTAATTAAGGTGATTAACTTAATCTATTTCATATTTAATCAGTAATTAGAGTGATTATCTTAAACCTTAATAATCATTAACTAGGACGATTATTTTTCTCATTTAATCACTAATTAGAGTGATTATCTTAAACCTTAATATTCGTTAATTAGGGATATTATTTTTCTCATTTAGTCACTAATTAGAGTGATTATCTTAAACCTTAATAATCCTTAATTCAGACGATTATTTTTCTTATTTAATCACTAATTAGAGTGAATATCTTAAACCTTAATTATCGTTAATTAGGCCGATTATTTTTCTCATTTAATCACTAATTAGATTGATTATCTTGAGCCTTGAATAATCATTAATTAGGGTGATTATCTTAACCTCTATTTTTGATCACTAATTAAGGTGATTATCTTGATCGTCCTCATATTTAAATCACTAACTAAAGTGATTATCTTAACCCCATTTCAATCACTAATTGGAGTGGTTACCTTATTCCTAATAGATTTTTTTAATTCTAAAGGTGAATTATTAATAATCTATTTTTCCCTTTTCTTTCCCCAATGGGATTGGCCATTTAGGATGAGACATAAGACCGAACTACGATGGTTTTGATCCATGAGTGGATTTCAATCCTGCAGTGATTGGTACGTAGTACAACTCCAGTGCTCAAAATTGCCATGTAAAAATGATGTATTGATCCTAATTAAAAATGGTTGATGTATATATGTGCAAATTATGTGATTTTCTTTATTTTTAATAGCCATGATTACGTTAAAATGAAAAATAACGCATTTAGTAAGAGCCCGTTTTGTAAAACGAAAGAAGAGACGAGTTCCAGATGTTCGCACCTCTTAACCTAAATCTTGAGCCTTATCTCATGGTGTGAAAGACCAATTTTTTAAAAAAAAAAAAAGCCTTATCCATATGAAGTCATATCATTTTAGATGATATATCTTGAAAATTGTTTTTTTATTATATAAATTTTTCCCTATTCAAATATTACCAGGGTGGCGATTTCAAAGTTTTCTAAAACTCATATGGACACTTTCATGGGATTCAGATCGTTAATTAAGACAGTTAAAAATCAGATGCTACACCATCATACATTTGAAGATTGAGGTTGCTACTTATGCAGTTATGTTGATGTAGATCAAGGTTTGATGGATTTCATATACATCTTTATTCTTATTTTCTTCTTTAATTTTTGCTCTCAATTTAACTAAAAAATGAAGAGCAAAATATTTTCCAAAAGAAAGAAACTGGAAATTTGAGCGGTAAAAATGAAAGTAACAAAAGAGAAAAGGGGAAAATTAATACTGAGAAGTGAAAGTGGGATTTATTTTCTTCTTTTATGCTTTCTTGAGATTTGAGTGAAAAAAGGGATGTGGATCTTTTGTTTTTGCTTTATGGGGTTTGAATTACTGAAGTCACTGGTTGTCCTTAGTAGAAGCTTTAGTTTAAGTAACTTTCTCACAATCTCTCCCCTTTTTCTCTTTCCTGTGGAATTATGCGCGGCAAAGCTGTGGCGAGTAGGAAATTTGGCAGTATTGGTCATCATGTGCCGGGGAAATGGTGGTCGAATGGCTGCCAAAGGTTAGTAAAAGATAAGAGGCTTAGATATGTTTAAGTCTAAAAAAACAAAGAACTTCTTTGTTTTGATAAATTGTTATTTCTTTTAAGTTTTTAAAGCCAATTTAGGCCCCATTACAGACATTGCAGTTTACAAAATAAACCAAAGAGAACAAATCATTCAAAGACCAATACACATCAAAGGAAAATGAGGAACAAGACTATTGACTACATCCAAGCAAGGAAGTCATTCTCACGCCGAATACCTTATTTCACCAGAGCATCGGCCACCTCACTGGAGCTTCTTCTTTTGTGAATGATTTTTCCATCAAGATTGTGATTGATGGCACTTCTTCCAAAATTCAGCATGAAGTTTAAATTCCATGCTGGTCGACCATCTCTATCATTACACCACTTCGCCGCATTGGCCGAATCCGAGTTGGAGTGAGTTAATCCTCAAAGATGAAATTGAGATTTTGAATGATCGATAAATGACATAAATTTCAGCTGGGTTTATTTCCATTGGTGGGACTAGGAATGAAAAGAACACTTCAAATTTTCGAAACTATTGCGGAGAACACAACCAATGGCGCTAAGGTGGCAAATAGGATCATATGATGTGTCTACATTCAATTTAAAGGTATGGTGTGAAGGCGGGCTCCATGAACTACTAGGCCAAGGCAGTCGCATTGTGGCTAAACATTCTGATGAATGCCACTGAAGGCATCTCGGATTTTGAAGAATTTTATTAGAGTATGGAAAAGTGTCATACCAACCTTTAATCCATCAACTCAACCTTAGAAGCACCAATTCTTGGATTTGAATGAGAGATCAAGAAACATCACTACAAATCCGAGAATTACGCTCCTTCTACAGAGATCAAAGAATGATGAAAAAAATAGTCATTCATAATTTCTTGAGAAAAGGACTATTACTCTGAATTTCTTATTGAGAGAAAGCATCCTTTAAACTGGAAGGCATGACCTATTTCAAATTCCAGAATGATAGCCACCATGACCATATTTCTTAGGCAAAAAAGCAACGGAGGAGAAGATGATTCTCCATTTCAATTTGACGATGATAGAAGATATATAAAGCTTTCGAGATAGGGATCAAACTAATTCTTGATAACTTAGCTCTAGTGTTGAGCTTCCCGAAAAGAGAAAACCAACGAAGACTTCAATATTGTGTGGAAACAAACCCCTCCAAACCTTCTTGAAATTTGCATGAGATTACTAAGCTGAAGTTTTATCCAATTTGCACGTGAAAGATTTAACATAAAAAGATCCAGATTTATCCATTTAACATACGAACTTGTCGTGACAAGAATAATCAAGAGATACTTGATTCAAAAGATGGAGTGACTCGAGTACAACAGTATCTCGAGGCTTAAGAGACTCCACCACCAAATGAAACCATCCCAAAAGCCCATTGATGATGTAGTGGTTATGGGCTAATAGACAAAAGAGACATGTGAGGACAAATGCTTTTCGGAGGGGATGAACCTACCCATAAGTCACTTCAAACAAAAATGTTGAAGCACCATTTCCCACCCATTTTAGAACTTTGGATTGAGCAAGACCTTTTGGGACAGGGTGAAGAAGAATAGTTGAGTAAATTTTTTTCCAAGGCTCGCATTTTGATGGGATTAAGAGGTCGGGAGCAAAGAGGTAGAAGATGAGTACCCATACTTGGATTGTATTACTTTCCGCCATAGCGCATTAGATTCATTGAGATACCTCCACAATCACTTGAAGAGTAGAGACATATTCTGGCGTAGGAGATTCCCCACACCTAGGCTTCAAAGAGCTTTCGGCAATTCAATTAAGCTCTAAGAGACTGGTCGAAGTGAAATTTTATCCCGATCATTACACCAAAAAATTTTGGCATTGAAGTTTACATATCTTAGCAATGATCCCTTTTGGGATGGGGAAGAAAGACATGTAATATAGTGGGAGATTCGATAGAGAGGCCTTACTAAGAGTGATGCGGCCCCCGACAAATAACATCTTCCCCTTCCGTGTAGCCAATTTTCTATTCATTACATCTAAGACAAGATCCCTATTAAAACGAGAGGAGCATCCACTGATGGGTAAACCGAGGTAGAGGAAGGGAAAAAACCTTATTTTGCATTATAATGAGGCTACTGCAAATTCAAGCCAAGAAGGCTCCAAATTCAAGCCTAAAATTGAGCTTTTGTGAAAATTGACTTGAAAAACCGAAGCAATTTGAAAAAGAATCAAAGTTCTCTTGGCATTCATAAGATACTCCAAGTTTTGAGGGCAAAAAATGATAGTATCATCTGCGTATTGTAAGTGAACGAGCTACATACCACCTTTAGAAATCTCTAGTCCCTTTCAACGCTGCAATGAGAAAGCCTTTTGAATCAAGAGGTTAAGAGTTTAGCCGCAAGGTTGAAAGGAAAGGGGGAGAGAGGGTCTCCCCTTGATGAAGACCCCGCTGAAGTTTCAATGGTGAAGTTGGAAAGCCATTAATGAGAACCCACGGCGAAGCCGACATATCACAAGTTTTAATCCACTTTCACCAACGGGATGGAAAAGCCATTGAAGATAACATCCAATCCAAATAACTCCAAGAAATACAATAAAAAAAGCCTTGTGGAAATCAAGCTTCAAAAGACAACCACTTTTTCTTTCGACTTCTTGCAAGAATTAACCAATTCACTAGCTATAAGTGCTCCATCGTGAATTTGGCGACCCTTGATGAATGATGATTGGAAGGAACTAATGAGATTGTTCATCACCGCTTGCAAATGTCTCACCAAGAGTTTAGTAGCAATTTTACATACGGCCCCAACCATACTTATCGGCCTAATGTCCTTGAAACTTGTAGGGTTGTTGATTTTCGGAATAAGTGCAATGAAAGCATTGTTACTTCCTCGAGGAAGGCGATAAGAAGATCGAAAATCTTCAACAATGTTATAGATATCAACTTTGATCACATCCCATGAACTTTCAATAAACTTGAAACTGAAATCATCCGGGCTCAATGCCTTTTGGGAGTCGTAAGAATCTACAATAGCTTTAATCTCAACGTGTGATAAGGGCGCAATAAGAAAAGAATAGTCCTCTTTAATGAGTTTCTTAAACCCCAAGTTGTCAAAAATAGGGTGCACTGAGTATTCTCCTTGAAGATGCTTTGGAATATGAATCAACTTCAAGTTTTATATCTTCACGTTTATAGTTAGTGACACCATCCATAACAATACTCTCAATTCGTTTTCGTCATCTCCTTATTGAAGCAAGAGTGTGGAAATACTTGGTGTTGCGATCACCTTATTTAATCCATCTTGCCCTAGAAATTTGTGCCCAATACGCTTCACGTCGTCTTAGCCAAGTCCATAGATCCAACCGAACATCCTTCCTTTCCTACAATTCTTTAGCACTTAAAAAACAAGAATTTGAAATTTGATCAAAGTGATTAATCTTACCCTCGAGGAGTTTGATATTTTCATCAATAAAGCCAAACTAACTAATATTCCATTTTTTTTGTCTCTTCTTTGGTGAATCTTAATTTCACTGGAAAAGTTAGATCATTGGATTTATTACAGGCTTCTTTAATTACTTTCATGCAATGGGGACGAAAAGCCAGCAGTTGAGGAAGTGAAATGGTTTAGCGTCCCAATCATTAAGAAGGGAGCAGACGAGAATGCGATAATGGTTTAAGATACTTCTCTTCCGAATAGACATACTCAAAGATGGAAAGATTGATAACCAATCCGGTTGGATCAAAAGGCGGTCCAATTTACTTTTGGACTGGCCACGAAACCAAGTAAAATGACCATTGGTGGCTGAGATCTCGACCATGCCCAAGTTATGGATGAATTGATGAAATTCATTTGTTCCTTGTGAGGACACAATCTGGCTACCTCTATCGGATGGGCTGAGGACTTCATTATGATCTCGAATGATAAGACAAGGGTGATTTTCAGCAAAGCAATAATCTATTATCTCCATCCCACCGCCCTTGCCTCAATCGAGCAAGGATTGTATATATTGATGATAATACAATCAAAATTGTGAGGGATGGTGGAACCAGTGAGACCAACTCAATGTTAGTTTTCCATATACAGATTCGACCTCCAGAATTCCCGATTGACGAGTTGAGAACATAGTTAATATTATCATCTGCCCAGATGGACCTCAAAGTCCTTTTATTAATCCCTTCGAGCGTTGTTTCATGCATAAATACAAAATATGGGTGATGAAAAGTGATGAGTTTATGGAGAGTGTTGCCTTTAATTCTAGCACTAATTCCTCTAATATTCCAAAAATGGCTTTCATTGATTTTGTACTTTGGTGAGATGAGGAAACTGAAGAAATTTGATTCTCTTTGGTTTGATCAAAATTGTGATGACTATATTATGAAGTTTTAAAAGAGGGTCATCACAACTAGTTTTGAGTTCTCAACAAGCTTGCTCGTATCTTCAACTTTATGGAGATGGGAGGGTTGGAGGAGGATGAATTCAATGGTGGAGAGTAGATTGGGGAGGGATGAGGTAGAGATTAGGAAGGAATTGGAATTTCACGACTTATGTTTCGACGAGCAAGTTTTTAATATTTTTCATGGCCTATTTCTTTTCATGGGCAGATTTTAAATGAAGGGAAATGTTGTTTCAAACCCCGAGGGAAACAAAGGCCCATATGAGGTAGAGGTTGAAGAAATCTGATTGGGCCTATAGAGGGAATTGAAACTGTTTGATATGGGAATTGAATAAGTACAGGGGGTGATGTCTTGTGTGGCAAAGGCTCGAAAGGCCCATAAGATTTTGTAGAATGGATTTTGTGAGGCAAAGGCCCATCAGAAGAATCATAATAGGATTTTTGAGGGGAGGTTTAGAAGGAGATGGGGTTTTAGAGAGTGATGTGTCATTGCATGAAGATGCAGGTTCCCCATATTCTCGGAGAGTGAAAGGGCGACATTATCATTATCACTATAAGTATGCGTTAAATAAAGTTGCAATATAAATATATTGAGACTATGTTCAGTTCACCTTATTTTTGCTTATTTCAGATCATATCAGATCAGTTCAGATCAGATCAGTTCAGATCATATCATATCAGATCAGGTAAATTCATATCATATCATTCTTATATTTAAAAACTCATGACTATTATTTACTAGTACATTTGTTCAAAATGATTATTATTATTGTTGTTGTACTTATTAATTATTAATATTGGTAATTATTATTAGTCTCGTTGTTATTATTATAAATGTCATTATTATAATTATTTTAAGTTATTTTGTGGTTATTAAATAATAGAAAATTAAAAACCACGTATTAAGAACATAAGATTGGCGCAAAAATAAGAAATATATAAAATATGATAGTTCAAATTCATGACAACAAAACTACTAAGTTCGGATTACATTTCAA
Source organism: Beta vulgaris subsp. vulgaris (assembly GCF_026745355.1). Lineage (NCBI taxonomy): Eukaryota > Viridiplantae > Streptophyta > Magnoliopsida > Caryophyllales > Amaranthaceae > Beta > Beta vulgaris. The sequence goes on along the minus strand of NC_079205.1, from coordinate 22,862,793 downwards.
AATAAACTAAGTGCGAGATACAAATTTGAATTCCAAATCTCTCTAGGTATTTGAAGTTGCACGCTATCCATTTCTTTCTTGTGCAAGTCATAGTTGTTTGTTTATCTTATTTTATTTTATATGAAAAAAAAAGAGTTGAGTCTGTCAACTCCTCAAGTGTAAAACATTGTTTTTCAAGGAAAAGTGTGAAACATTTTATAAGTGCTCTTATAAATTAATGACTTGAGTTATATAATTATTTTTACTAATAATTATTATTATGATTATAATTATTGTTCTTATTATAATAATGATAATAATTATTATTATTAATAATAAAAGTTGTAATAGAAATAAAATGATAATAATAGTAATATTATAGATAAGATCTTATAATGTATTGCCTAATAATGAATTACAAAGTAATTATATAATAATAATAATAATAATAATAATAATAATAATAATAATAATAATAATAATAATAATAATAATAATAATAATAATAATAATAATAATAATATATTTTATAAAAGATAAGATCTTACAGATTAAATCAGATAAGTTCAGATCAAATCAGATCAGAAGATTTCAGGTGAACTAAATATAACCTGATTGAATAAAAAGTTCTCGCGTACTTACACGAGATTAATGGCTAGTATTACTATAACAAATAAATTCGAATACTTCGATGAATTAGTTGACACTCAAAAGGTAGTATTAGAATATGGTAAGGGAAAAATAAAGATTACACACAGAAGAATACTAGCCCCCATACTTGTCCGAAGCCTCCAACTTTCTAGAAATCTCAATCAAACAAACCACTAAGATATGACCCTATGAATTACACTTTGAACATAGTACCTACATATGACAGTATCAAGAAAGATTAGGAAAGGGTCGTTCGTAGTTCCCCTCCTACAGTGACAAATATCTCTTCCACCCTGGTAAGAAACATTCTATTAGTTGCACGCAAGATAATCAATAAGAGCAGGATAAAAACTACAATTTGGCCCAGAAGCAACCGAAAAAAGGGAACAGAGAAAGACTGCGAAGCTGCTAAATCCAACCGACCCATAAGCTTAGGAGCTCGCCAGCGACTCCGGCATCCCTGGTAGACGGCAAGCCTCCCTATCCATAATTCTATACTGATCTGTAAGTTCAAAGTGCTTTTTTTTTTCTGTTTTCCAGTCATTTCGGTTGGTAGTACTGAAGTTATTGTAAGTAGTATTAGATATTTCTTCTAGAGTATAATTTTTTCCTTGGAGATTTATAGTAAGGTAGAGGGGAAATTGACCCAATCCTTACTGGGGGAGATAACCTTACAGAGGAGGACGAGGAGTTTATCGCCTAATTTAAAATCGAAGGATCCCAAGGGTGATCTAGCTCTTGTTAGGGATTTAGAAGAGTTAAAAGAAAGAGTTAAAAGCCTTGTTTAGGAGACTATGGCTGCAATTGAGTTGGGTAGAAATGAATTGGCTTTTTGGGACTTGAAGGTGGCTATCAATAAAGAAGTGGCCATACAACTAGACAAAGTAAAGAACTGTCTGAGCAACAGGAGGGAGACAATACATCAATCTGGTCTAGGCAAGAGATTAAGCCAACCGAGGAAATACACTAGGGGAAATTTTGTAAACAGTGGTGGCTGATGGGTGAAACAAGTAGTGTAATAGAAAAATTGCACGATGTCAGTTAGACAAGATTGAAAACACAAGACCAAGGGTCTCAACCCCAATTTGATGGATGTGGATGTCTGTACCAATGAGGGGATGGATATTCATATGTTAATCCTAATGACTTGCATAGGTCAAGACAATGAAGAGGGGATATCCTCAGGGAAAAACAATATTTTGGCACAGCCCATTCAATTGTGTCACCGTAAAAGGTCGGGTTCTAATATGATGACCCCAAGAAGGATTATAGATTAATTTCTCAAGGACGAACGATAACTCATATCAATTACAACACAGGATCAGTTTTGGTAATGCAAGGTGTGCGCAACCAGAAGAAGACATTGAATGAAGATCGTAGAAAGCAAGAAACAATACATGAGAACCCAAATTTGATAGAGGTCCCAGCCATGACAAGAAAGGTTGAAGTGGAAGGAAAGCTCGTGAATCAGAAAGATTACCCTCCACAAAGTTCAATCAGCCCATCAATTTCCCCATCTTATTTAGCAAAAAGAATACAGAGGTCCAAGTCCAAGTCCAAGCAGAAGCAATGGTCCAAGATATTCTAGGTCTTAAATCCTCCAAGCATTAAGAGGTGTTTTAGGTCTACTAAACGACATAATTGTTTCCACCAAGCCCTTGAAGAAACCTAGAACAGACATGTCTTCTATTAAGGCCAATGTGAAGTCCCGTCTTCCATTCAGCAAAGTATTCACTCCAACAAAGCAAAAGAGTATTCTCCTTCAAGGAAAGAATTCTCCCCCGTCAATCCCTGATTCTAAGTTGTAGTAAAGGCCTCAAGTTGGTCACAAAAGAAAATGTGATCCTCCCCCTTGTCAGTTTGGTCTGAGTCCCCTCACAGAAGGGTTCTTCTAGTGTTCCAAATTATGTTTATTTTGATGTAAGTCAATTTTCATGTGAACCAATGCTAGTGCCTATTGTTTTGACCGTGGTTTGTAGGAAGGTGGACAGTTGGCTGGGCGGTGGACAGGCACCACGGTGGACAGGAAAGATATTATTTTTAAAAAAATTAAATTTCCATTTTCTTTTAATTAATTACAACAGTTGTTTAACGAATTTCTGGATATAATGCCCACAGAACTATATCTAACTATAACAAAGGGTTACTTTAGAAAATCAAAACAGCTTTTTCCATGTACAAGATTTCCTTCTTTATTTGAAATAATGTACCCTTAATCATATAGCAAAAAAAGGGGAGTTGCCTGGGTCAACACCCCCCTACCCCACTATACATGTCCTCAACTGGAAGAAGAATAATCTTGATGGTAAAGTTTTGGTTTTACTTCCGCCCATTCTTTCTAAATCTATTGTAATACTATAATTTACCTCGATGAATCTATATTGACCTCTGCAAGCCACGTTGTGAGATACACCTGTCACACCATCAAGATTAACGTTAGAAGCAATCCATGAAGTATGAGGGGGGGGGGGGGGAGAGAGTTAGGGAAAGAAAAGTTGACCATCACATTTTTACTTTCAACACCAAATCTCCTTGAGCTCAGTGCTCGCAGTGGCAAGCAAAGGAAAAAATTTACACCAGAAATATACCAATGGTTGTCATGGGTAGTATGATGTTATTTGTTACATTCAACAGCTTTTGCTTAGAATTTGTTGCATTAGGTGGCAGACATGTGGTTCCCGAATCAAAATAGAGTACTATATGGTAAATAAAATATTACATAACAGAATTAGTGTAAAATCTCTAGTAAGGTGATGATGTGTATATATCCCGTATCCAAATAGTGCATGGGTAAATCATAAGGTGCAAATGAGAGTATGGATTAATCAACCACATCAGAAAATGATGCAGCAACAATCACGAGGATGGTCTTGATGGATACAATCACAGAAGTAATTCAACCACAGGGGAAGATGCATGAGAGAATTGCTTAGATAGGATCAGTCATGGTAAACTGATGTTTCAGACTACAGCAGTACAGCTACAAACATAAAGGCTCAGGCTTACAGAAAACAAATGGTACCATGCCTAACAGGTTAGCACCTTTGAAAACTAAGCAGAGTTGATCGTCACGAAGATTGTTATAGACATCAAAATTGATACGACCATACCTGTAAAACGCTGTGGTCTGGATTTTTCTCAGACCTCATATAAGAAGTTTCCGATTTCCAACCACTTACTTTGGGAAGAAATGGCTCATCGGTATCTTTCGAGTACAAGTTGCACATGCTCAAGTCCTCAGCTTCTCCATGATAAAGTTCATCAGCCCAAGAAAACTGATTGAATTCTTGTTCTGTTTCTAAACAGATGTTGGCAAGCAGCTCAACTACAAGCAAACGCTGCTGAAAAAAGTTAGAATGTTGAAGGAACAACTCTTGAACATGTGCAATGTTATATTATCTGCTAGTTACCTTTAAAAGAAGTTCTTGTTTGAACATTTGGACAAGCTCTGCAGCAAAACTCTCTACAAAAGTATTAAACTTATCAGGATATGACAAGATTAAAAGAGATGGAACAACATCATAGTCGAAAAGCATGTACATGTCGTCCCATATTGGCAGTCAAAATTATGAAAGGCAACCATGACAAGTTCATTTAGAAAAAACGGGAGCTGCATCTGCATTATGTAGAGTTATAAGAGAATTGAAAACATTAACATACAATGTTTAAGGGCATAATGTATAGATCTAGTGAACTCATATACTGCTAGTGTGACAGTCAGCAGCGATAGTCAATTTTTTGTGAAACCTCAATATCTAGTTGAGTAAAAGCACAGAGTAACATGACTATCTCTCTGAATACCACTGAGGTCATGGAATTGGATTGTGCAGAAGGAACAAAAGCTGATATGAGTTATTTTCTAATCCACAAACTCAATTAAACGCATGTAGCCATTGGTGAAGCCATGAAGGATCAAACTATGACATATTAAAGGCAGTAGTGTCATATCGTTTAGACATGAAAATAATTCACCTGAAAAGTACACCAAATTTTCTGAGGTGTAAACAAGGTACATTAGACATTCATATCGTGTTTGTCTTAAATACCCCCTCTTTATAAGCCCCACTATATTCAAATGTCAGATATGGAGTTTACAGTTTATGGCAACAATAATGGGAATATAGATAAGCAAAGGTGAGCTATTTCCCTTCGTTCTTTTTATTTTTCTAGATAATACGGAGAGTTGGGCACTGTTTTCTATCTTGGACATTACAAACTAGAATAGTGAATATCCTCTCATGCGAGGGTAAAAGTAAGTGAAGTAATATTTGCTTAAAATATTGGCTAAAGGAGTTGAACACTCAGCCAGAGTCATTGGGCTATTGCCATTGATATTTGATACCATAGCAAGAAACCAACTTTCACAAATCCGTGGAAGATTACTGAAATGGTTGACTCCATTGCCTGAAATCAATTAAAGAGTACAAAAGATGATGAACTAATGATACATAACACAGGGAGTTGCATAGGAGTATAGCTATAATAGCTCTAACATAAGCTGAAATGTGATTGATTAGAGCAATTCTTAATTATTAGATGCTAGCCCACTAATATCTTATACCATATTAAATACCAGCTTGCACAGGACCATGGATGAGTACTCAAGTGGTTGACTCCTTGGCCTAAGATCAATTAGAGTAAAAACAATGAAAAACTATTGATACATAAAACTGGAAGTTGCATAGGCAATAACAGCCCCATTATTTGCTAAAAATGTGATTGACTAGAGCAATTCTTAACCATTAGACAATTAGAAGACACATTTATAAGCCAATGTGCTCATAGAAATAAAGTTATAATATTTTAATAAATCACCGATTTTTATAGGATGATAATGAGAACACAAATTCGTATATGTGATGCATTACAAAATTAAATCGTAATGTGACGCGGGCTATTGACATGCATAATTGGGGTAACTTATACGCATATATAGGAGTTACTTATCAGAATTACTGAGGTCATAATGGTATCATTCTTGATGCATATAAGTTCATCATTCATGCATATATGGGCCTTCATGATCACGGAATTAAAACTCTCCCATTCCTTATGTTCTATAACATATTTTGGATTTGCCGTTCCCCGAAATTCCGATAGGGAACGCCATACTTCTCGCCGCGTTGTCCATTCTGTAATGAGAACCCGCCGCGTCATAACTTTTTTCATCCCCATACCCGTTACATTCGTTCTTTTCGAACATTGGCCAAAAATATTTTATGAACTATTTGTATAGCTGACGAACATGATATTGTGATAGATTTGATTATATTATGTTGTAACAATGCTTCATATGCTAAACTCATATAAGGTTAGAACATATTAATATGAATTATTTGACAAAAATGATGCCATGTTGGCCGCGATTCATTCCATTCATCCGTTACACACCGCTTTCGCAATAACACAAATGTTACCGTGATCACGACCGCATTTGCGAGATTTTTCCTTGTTCATAATACTGCACCATCTTATGAGAGTGCAACACGTCATACAAAAGACACGACTCATATTGGTGTTCTTGTAACATTCTGTCTATGAAGGAGAATCACTAGAAGCGTAAAAATAAACATCTATATGAAAAAGTCGATTCATTAAAATCTCCGATATGTCCTTCCAACAGTCCATCTATGAAGAAGAATCACAAGAAAGTAAACAAGTTGTAAGAAAAAGTTGATCCATCAAAAAAGACATAATCTCCTCTCATGCATCACATTTTCTTTAACAAATGAACTATTAGGATGGCTAAGCAACATATCTGACTCCACCACCTAACCTACCGGCAATAATGTAGATGGCCAACCCTTAATTGTTTAGTGGGAGACATGACCATGGTGTCTTTTTGACAAATATTCCCATAACTTCAAATATAGAAAAATAAACTATAATCATGCTATAAATCACCTTAGCCCACATATACCAAGGACTTACAACTTACCTGAGAAAGGACAAGGGAAAGAAGGGAAATGTTAATGCTTGTGTGACGTAGGTAGTGGGGTGTTTTGAAGTACTAGAAGGGGTGTTGTAGTAAGAGAGAAAATCATGGAGAAAAGTAATAAGGGGTAATTTGGTTTATAACGGGAAAAAGAAAAGGGTTTAAGAAAGGGAAAGAAGGAGAATGGAAACATAAAAACCCTCAGATTTATAATGTTGTTTGTTTCAACATATCTAAGCAGAACCCTAAAATTTCACCACCACCACCATCTTATATCTTTACAACCACCACCACCACCACCACCCCCCCTTCCTTTCAACCTCCATTTCCCTCGTTGGCTGCCTCCCCCCTTCCAGCCACCACCCACTTAACCCCTTGTTTGGTGGTGATGGTTGTCTCGGTGGGTGATATGGGTGATTTGGGGTGGGAGGTTTCTCGGTGGTTGGTAAATGATTTCTAAGGGTGGTGATGGATTTTGGGGTGAAGGTGGTGTAGCTATTATATATTTACCAAACTTTACCATGGCGACAACTATCAAGAACTAAGCTATTTTTATAATTAATACTCCCTCCGTCCCAAAATATAGTTCTCATTTCTATTTTGGGAGTCAAATTTTAAAAACTTTGACCAAATATTCTTACTAATGTGTACAAAAAAAAACATATTCATGAGGGATCTTGTTAGATTCGTCTCAATGTATAAATTCGTAATATCAACTTTTTATATTTTTTACTAATAAGAAATAGAAGATATCATAGGTCAAAGGTACGTCTTGGAGACTGTGCAAAATAAAATGGGAACTATATTTTGGGACGGGGGGGAGTAGTAATTAACACATTGAGTTGTTAACATTCAAATTTAAAACTCGCATAGCAGAATTAACGATTATCAACATACCAAATGCAGAGATGGAGAAATATGTGAAAACTGGAGCCCCTCCACCATCTCCAGTATCATCACCATTCTCTGAACTTTTTGAAAACTGTATAAAGGGGCTGCCACCAGTTGCTTTCAAGAAGCATCTCATTGATTTGCTTGAATTTTCCATACCAACAACAGCAGTAACCTGCAAATTATGTCATCCAACAATAACTGTTAATTTCCAGACATTAATAGCATTCATAGCATTTCGGTTGACATATGCTCTCTTGAAATTTTGACATGTCAGTCTCAAAAACATACCATAGCCTTGTAGGAAGATAAAAGTTGGTTGCGTTCAAACTCCTGATATAAGATTCGTCAAGAAGTTAGAAATACATCAAATAAAATAGTAATGATGTTTTATTTTAAAACGAGCCATTGCTCACATTTTTCTTTCGTGCATATAGCTTAGTAACAGGACACAAGTAAAAGTCCCACTGTAAATGTTGTTCACTTTTTATTCCTGACTTGATTGTCAGTTACGATAACTAGTAATTACCCAAAAATATCTCAAGCCAAATTACCAAAGTAACATTGCGAAATTCTCACTAGAGAAGTTCCACTTATCAGCAAGAAAAATCCTTCTATTTCAATATTGCAAAAACCAAATTAGCTAAAAAATGAAAGCAAGAATAAATAAGACTCATCCTACTAACCAGCTGCTTAAGCAATTTGGAACAAGCCTTTTTTCGTATATTGGGCATATCACTTAGAACACCCAAATCCATAGCATCCATATATCTGCATAAAAACAGAAATTTAATCAACAATAGAAATAAAAGAAAAGGAAAAAGGCACACTTCCACAAGCAAACATTACGTAAAGCAAAATTTCAATCAAGTACCTTGTAAAATAAAGTTTCATGTGAGCCAATGCTGAAATTTAGTCTTATACATAGATAAGAGATGTGTCCAGATACATTTCTCCAGAAGATATATTCACATAAAAAAATTCACCACATTCCCTATTGGCAAGGATGATGTCTTTCCATCAAGATAAACTCATAAATCATCATTTTATCAGCTGCAACTCCAACTATATGCAAGCCATTTTTCCTTCACTAGATCAGTAATAAAAATCATAGAATAAGCCCAACAAGCTATACAGCTTCGGTTACCTTCTTCCAAACGAATTCACTGATTTTTGTATCAATGGAAGTGAAAATTGAAGGGAGCTTACAGCCCCAAGACTGCCTCAACAGAATGATGTGGCACAGCGGAAAATTTGAACCGCAGAAGAAATGGCTCGAAGCATATTGGAATCAAAAGGTCTTCCAAATGAATTTTGGGGATCAGTGGTTGCTACATCTGTTTACCTTTTGAGCATCTCTCCTACATAGGCTGTCATGAATCAGACACCATATCAAGCATGGACGTGCAAGAAGCCAGTGGTAAGCCACTTAAAAAAAAAAAAATTGGGTGTACTTCTCGTGCTCAGCTTGCCTAAAAATGTATGAAGAGCATTTTTGTTGGCTATAATTCCAAAAAAGAAGTTTTATAACCCGAGAGTTGCAAAGTCAATATTGGCAGGGATATCAAGTTTAATGAAAAAGAGAAGTGGGATGCAAAAAGAACCAGAAGCAGCTCCTCAAGTTTCTCCAGATGATGGCAGAAGTCCAGTGATACAAGAACATATAGCTCCTGCAACTTCCAGTGCAACGATAATGCTCCGGCAACTATCTGCACCATGTCAAATTCTGCCTCTCCAGATAGCAGCAGATCAAAAAAACTTGATAACAACTCTGCATATGACCAAACTTTAAAGAAGGTTTGGTCAATCTCTGAGAGTTATGAAACTTGTAGTTTTGCTTTATATGTTGCTGACCTTAATATTATAAAGATGCCGAAGAGTGTGACATATGGCATAATGCAATGAGCGAAGAGATGAAGATGGTACTGGAAAGGTAAATGAAAGGTTCTTTAGACTTTAGAGGTATGGCTGATTGTTTGAACTACCTATCTAATACACCGGATATAGCCTACTCGATGAGCTTATTTTAAAATTTATGCAGGGTCCTAGTTCGCATCATCTGGGGGGTGCAAAGACAATTATGCAGCTGCAACTGTTGATGATAGAATTCGGTCTAATGTATTGATATTGTTAAGAGTACACTGACAGTGATTGGGTTGGTACTTTGGATGATCATGAACGCACTTCTGGTTATGTTTTCTCCCTTGGCTCAGGTGTTACTTCTCATAGTTCGAGGAGGCAAGAGATTGTGGCTTTGTCGTCCTCCGAAGCTGAGTATGTTGTTGTACAGCAGCTTGCCAGGCGGTTTGGCTAAGAAGACTACTAGCTGACTTTGGTGAAGTTCAAGAAGGTGAAACAAACATTCTGTGACAACAGGTCTGCTACTTCTACGGCAATTAAAAAATACCCACCCAGCTTTACAAAGCTGAACAAAGCATATTGATATATGGCATCACTTTGTCCAAAGTTTGGTTTCTGAAGAAAAGATCAAGCTGATTAGCTGAAGTACTGTCACACTAATGATCAAGCTGCAGACATACTTCAGTAAGTCGCTTTTCGAAGCTAAGCATGACAAATTCTGGCTGCGTTTAGAGCATTGATGCAAGGGAGGTGATAATTGGTGCTTCTAGAGTGGTTAGTTTATCTTCCTAGACCACTAGGCCAGTTGGTGACTTGCTTAGTTAGTAAAATTTTCATTTGATTCTTGTTTCTAGTGGTAAACAGAGTGGGACACTATTACTACTTTGGTTAGTAATTCCTACGCTCATTTATGTCAGCCTTTATAAAAGGCAACTGACGTCAATTAAGAGTTAAGATAAACTGCAAAAAGGCAGAAGAATTTGTATGTATATTCTTTATTGAGATACCCCCAAAGATAGACATCTACGAGGTTGTCACACTCCCAATTTCAAATAATAGCAAACTTTTTTTAACCAATTAAAAGAAACTACATTATCAGGTATGTAAAATTGGCATTATATGTTCTTAAGATGTTTAGATGTGTGCAAATACAATATTATTCATTTCAATGGATTTAGCCATTTTAGTTCATAGAAACTAATCTTATGCTAAACTAGCAAATTTCACGAATGTCATGAAGAAATTAGTGCTATTTACGAAACATCATTTCTATCAGATTATCGAATTCATCCATTACTTTAGCAAAAGAAATGACCACAATTTGACAATGAACAACAAAATTCTGAGAAAGGTATTAAGAGGTGGAGAAATAAGAATACCTGTAAGAAAGGTAAGAATTAACGAGAGACGTAGCATGGGTCCGACCAGAAGTAGAAGAAGGATACCATTGATGTCTGAGGGAAGATAATTTGGACCATTGATTTCGTAGATTTCTTTGAGCCTGGGGCCTCCAAAGTCTGAGCATTGGAGAATGTTCTGAGAATTTTGGTGCTTGAGGTTGAAAACATGAATAAGCGTACATGGGGATGGAGATGGAGGAAGAAGAGAGAGAAGGTGACACCAAATCATTTGCTTCCATCTCTGACAGCTTCACTCCCTCTGTTTCTAGTAGGGTCTAGAGAAGTTCAAGAGGACAAGAAAACTCATGACGGATGATTGTACACCAAGCATAATCAAACCTGAGAAGGGAGTAAAGAGAAAACCCAAATCTTAGTTACCTGGTTGTTGTGCAATGTAATTCTCAAACACCAATAACTTCTTACTAAAGACTGGGCATTCGCAACAAGAAGTTGTTTATGAAATTGAACCTGCAACAAGACCTTGGTCAAAGAAATACGAACTATGTCCACATCACCAACTTTGTTTACAGGCATAGATTATTCTAACTGCAATTCTTCAAAAGCTTACATTCATATCAACATAGAGCTACCAGGTACATATATAAAAAGAACTCAGTTTTCAAAAGTCAAAGATGAAATTCTGATGCCAAAAATAAGAAATATTGCAAGTATAATATGGACATCTTCCATATGGTTCCAACAGCAATATTATCAATAGTTCTTGATGTACTAGCCATCCGTGACTAGTATATATGGACAGAACTAAAATGTGCCAACAAATTGAAAAAAAAAAGCCACAAAGTGCATATTGAATGCACTCACTACTGGTTACAAACGATTGGTCAGCAGGATAAATTTGACAAACTGTAAAGCAAGAACCAAACCCTCACCACCTCTAGGAAACAACTTATATAATGTGTATGCAAATTTAAATTTCTAGTATGCGATTTCCTAATCAGAACCCTCAGCAAAATCAGTTCACAAAAATTACCTACATCACAAGCAAGGAACAAATATTTAAAAATGGTTTATCTCACTCATTACTCATATTTGTTATCAAGACAAAGATCGAGAATCATATTCTCCACAAAAGTTAGCCAATTTCAAACATCTTCTCTCCAATTTATAAAACCACTGGAAAGCAAAAAAAATCACTTGCTAGCTTCCCTAAATTGTATCTCTTTTTAATTCCTTAAAGTCAAAGAAAACCAGTTAGCTTTAGGAGGATATCAACAAGACAACAACTAGCCTAGCCATCAATAGAAAAACCCAGGCTAGTCCCTGAGCCAGGGGCAGCCGCCCAGGGCCAAAGGATAACATGTCATCCATTCCATATTTCCACTCACAAAAATTCATTTTATGAAACAAACAAGAATAAATCAATAATCGCTTAAAAATATGCGCATGTACAAATTGTAACATGAAAGTTAATATCATTTGATTCAACGAAATAAACATGAATTAAGAAGTTATGCCAAAAATTCGAAGCATAAGTTTAGAACATGTAAACTATCCCTAAAAACATGAGATAAGAAAAAAGAAGTTGAATTCATGAAACAAAGAATAACAATCTAAACAATTGCATAAAATCGCATGAAGTAGATCTTAAAAATCACAAAAATTGAAATATCACATCGCAACAACAGATCGCCTAAACAAGCAGATTCGTCTGAGGGGAGAAGAGAAGGAAGAAAAAGAACCTGGAACAAGGTTTGAAGATCAATTCGAGCGCCAATATTCCGTAAGAGCGAGGAAGGGTGTTGATTGCCGTTTAGGGTATCTCTATTATCTGGGGTAAAATAAGGGTTCCAATATTTTGGTGTCCCCCCCTAGTTAATTGACGTAAAATGTTCCAACATAACACTCTTCTCCATCATCTTTCTCTTTCCAACCTTCAATTAACTGTAAATCCTCAATTCTTCCTCTGCAGATCTTACTCAGTTAACTGTACATTTTATAAATTAATCTTTAGAACCAAAAAAACCAACAAAACACGATAGAAACAATATCTTCTTCCCCTCTCTAATCCATAACATTCCTCCTCTTACATAATTTTCTTGCTCTTCTTTTAGCTATGCATATAAGACACATTGATTAAGAAACTCTTGGTAAAAATTAATCAGGTAATTCCATTGATTTAATTTTTGGTACAGGTAACTCTTCCTCCTCTGACCTCTAACATTGTTTGTTTGTAATTTTGTATGATTTTATCAAGGAAACAAGGAGAACGAGGACAACATTGACAAACATGGTAAACAACCAATAAAAAGTTAGGGATTTAGAGGGACTTTTATCAAGAACAACAAAAAACACATATATCAGGTATTTGTTTAGTGATATTAAATTGTAATTAAATAGTTTGTTTGAGTTAGCTCAAAACCAAAAAGTAATAGTATTTATAAACGTTGTTTACCAGCCATATAATTAATTTATTTATTTTTGACTTTATCAACATTAATTGAGTATAACAAAATTCAATTTGTATATTTAACCACAAACCATATTGAACCATTAGTATTCTATACTCCTAGTGTTACGTAATAATCTAAACACTTTCTTTTCGTTTATCCAACATTATTTTAAACACGTCATTATATGGTACATCTGACTTTTATTATATTGGTTTTCTAACACTAATTAGTTATTAGGTCCGGGTTATGTTCGGGTAAGAAAAAATTTCATTTATTAATATAATATTTTATGATAATAATACTAAATACAACTTAGTCGAGTGGTTAGGACTTTAGTATTTGTATCAAAACCTATATTACGCCCTAGAGCATCGCGTGACACAGTTTCTTGTTTATACAGGCCTTTTCATATATTAGTATAAATTCCTTTTCATGTACTCCACAACAAGGTCAAGAAGATTGACTTTATCAACATCATCCACAACAATGTCAATATCATCACCCACATACTGAAACCTAAGCACTATTTTTTCAGCCATCTGGTAAACCAATCAAACACAAAACAAATACAACATCACAATTTACATAAAGCATGATGTAAGTATAATGTCACAATTTCAAACATTACTCAACAAAAATTACCCCAACATAATAACATGCAATGACAATCAAATAAAAACCATTTAAACAGAGTATAAAAGATTACACATAATTCATGTTAATTACCCCAAAATATCTGAGTAAAAACTTCAAAAATGATTAAAGATCATACCTTTTCCACACTTATGAAGAGAGAAACCTTAGATTTTGAGAAATTCAAACTCCAACAACGCAAATCAACTGTTGTAGTACATGAAAAACCACTTCCAATTATGCGAAATTAATCCAAGATTTTTTTGTGAGAGTTCGAAGTTCAATCCAATCCTGCACATTTAATCTCCTTCCGCCATTAGAAGGCCATTAGATTTTTTTTTTTTTTTGAATATATCTTGAATAAGAGAAATTGTGAAGAATACGCTACTGAAGTGATAATCCAAGTGAATTGAGGTTGGGTGGGGTTCAATTAAAGCAGGGGTATAATAGTAATCTCAGTGAATATAAACCATGGTTAGGCAATCTCACATGATTTAACGTCAAATATAGCAAAAAAACATAATTAGCCTACAATTGATAACAGTGATTAACTTGGGCTTACCATTGGAAATAAAAAAACAAAGGGGGTTACTGTTGAGAAAAGTAAAAAAAAGGGGGTCACCAGTGAGAATTTCCCTTTTTTCTTTCTATCTCATTTCCTTCTTCTTACACCTCACATTCCACTAAAAATCCCACCAACTCATCTTTTTTTTCTCACAATAGTTTGGTTGGTCTTACTTGGTTTTTCTATTTCTCTCTCCTACTTTTACCAAACCCCACAATATTCTCTCTTCTACTTGTATTTTTATATGAAATAGACGATTTCAATTAATAAAAGCTAATTAGATTACGTTAAATTAATTACGATAAATTAAATTACGTTACAAGTTATTTAGCTTACGTTAAATTAAATTAGTAGCTTACGTTAAATTAAATTACGTTAACTTGACATTATAAATTAAAAACGGAACACATACATAAGATAGAAAATTTTAAAAACATACATACATGAAATTTTAGTGAGATGTGAATTTTGTGGGTGGTTTGGATTAGTTTGAAATAATTAGGATTATTTAAATCCATAATATTGGCTTAGTATAAGTAATATAGGTAGGAGAGAGTAATTAGAAAATTAGGCTGGGAAAAAGTTTGGTAAAATATATGAAATTTGGACTCAATTTATAGATAAAAATATTTTATACGTTTTATTGTAATTTTTAAAAAAAATTAAGTTAGTATATTTTGATTGACTTAAATCCTTTATAACTTGATAAGAGCTTTCTAATTTTTCTAAAATAAAATAACGAGTAACATAAAGTTAGTTTTCTATGTTTAAAAAAATTGTTTAAGTTAATAAAAATTAAGTTGAAGTAATTTTGTAAATATTTAAAATGATTTCATATATAGTATGAAAACTATAAACTTTGATTTATAAACTCTCTTAAGTTCATTAAGAATTTCTCTAAAGTTATTGAATTATTTAAATTATTTATTTTATAAAAAGGGGTTATTTAGGAACTAACTTAAATCTCGTTAATATTATAGACTCCGATTTCATAGACAAGGACTATCAAGAGCGCTAATACGTTCGTGAACTTAACTTTGGGCACGCGTCACGAGGTAATCTCCGATGTCCATCTAAACATAGATCCCGTTAGCGTAAAACGAATTGATTACGTGATTATGTGCTTATAAAATTTATAATTATGAATTATGAATAATGACTATGGACGATGTACGATATGACAAAGAGGTTTACTATAACGTTATTAAAATCACTTAATGACATTTAATAATGATATGATTATTCTTACTATATTACTATTATTAATATTATTATTATTATTATTATTATTATTATTATTATTATTATCACTATATATATTCATGACTATCATGAATATTATTATCATTATTAATATTAAAACTTTATGGAAGTTGGAATTGGTAAGAACTTGTGATAATGAAATGATCATGAATCTGAAACGATAAATGAACTCAAGTGATTGCGAATATGAAATGATTTATTGAAATTGCTATGATGGATTGAGGTTATAGTGGGTTGAATATGTTCACACTGGATTGAACAAGATGACGTAAATGTGTACGTGATTTATGTGATTAATTGACGTGAATTAAAATATGTCACGTAAAGTGAAACATCGGAGGGAAATGATGAACAGGTTGCCCTGTATGAGTGGTTCAGCGGCCCCTTACAGGTTCTCTGGTTACTATGCTGATTATTCTGTTACTGTCTTTCTTCTATTTTGTTGTGATCCAAGTAGAAGGGTGTGCACACTAGGGACTTGTTATTATGGCCATTATGATATCCGTAGCTGCTTACAGGGGTTCGCCCCGTCCTACAAGTAGGTGGTTACAGGGGTTCACCCCGGCCTAAAATGTCTAAGTAAGTGGTTACAGAAATTGACCCCGGCTTACTGGTGTTCTCTTTCCTCTCCTTGAATAACTGGATGAATTGATATGATTATTCAGTGTATGCATATGTGTATATGTGCTATGACTTCCAAAACTATTAAATCTATTACTATTTTACAAAGTATTTTCAACTTAAGTATTTTACGGGATGGAGTTGGAATTACTCAGTTTTTCTGATTTTTGGGAGTTTGTCTCTCTTTGTCTCTTTTCAATGTATTTGTGCGGGTGGGTGATCGGGGGAACAAAAGGGAGATCACTTAGAGTTGTCATCCACTTAACATATGATTAGCTTCCGCTGGAACTCTGAAACACTTAATTAATTAGTAATGTTTAATGAACAATTTACTTAGTTGTAATGATTAATGAATTTGAGTTGGTGTGATGTAACTTAGCCTTGCATTTATTTCCAAAGTGATAAGCAGCGGTAGCACCACCCATCGAGTCGAACCCTCGTGGATTTATTTTCTCCCTCAAACCCGAGCTTTATCGAATGAAAAAGGGTTCGGGTCGGCGAGGGTGTTACACTTTCCTTGAGCATCAGTGGATATTTTCCTCTTCTTCATAGCTTGCAAGGTACCTTTCTACGCTACACCTTTTACCCTCTTCTTGCTTTTTGCTAGTTCTTTTGTTACAACAGGTTTACCAACATCAGTTCCTTCATTACCAGGAACTTTACCAGGATTAGAAGCATCACTTCTTTCATCCTGATGTCCAACGTGCTCTGCAACAAAAAGCAATTGTAGAGAACATATACTATATCAGCCTAAAACACACTATATAATGTCAAAACATACTCTATCATAGCCAAAAACACTAACACAACACTAACATAATATCATGTAAAAATACACTATATCATCTCAAAATACACTATAATGTCAACACACACTATATGATGTCAATATACACTATCATCCAAAACACTGTCAAAGAACTATCACAGCAACACTATCATTACACTATATCATCATAAAATACACTATATCATTTTAACATACACTACACACTATATGATATCAATATACATTATCCAAACACACACTATATCATTTAAACATACACTTTATCATATTCAAACACACTATATCATTTCAAAATGGAAAATTTGTCAGAAACCACCTTTTATAATCACTTTTTTGCGAGAAACCACCTTTTTAAAAAATTTGGTTAATTAGCCACCTTTTTGGTTCTTTTTTTTGTTGGAAGCCACCACTTGCCGGAATTAGGCGTTGACTTCAATTTTCCGGCGTTGACCATTAGATTTTCGCCATTCTTCCCCTTTTATCTTTCTCCCCCCTCCCCCTTCCCCCCTCGCATCCCCGGCAATCCACCCTCCCTCTCGCATCCCCGGCAATCCACCCTCCCTCTCGCATCCCCGGCAACCCCCCTCCTCCCTCGTAACCCGCCGGCGAACACCCCCCACGACCATCTCCACCCTCCCAGCCCTAAGCCCATCTCCTCCCTTGCATCCCTCGACATCTCAGGTGGAAGAAATGGCGAAAATCTGGAAAAAAATTAGCGAAAATATGATGGTCAACGCCGGAAAATCAAGGTCAACACCGGATTCCGGCAAGTGGTGGCTTCCAACATAAAAAAGAACCAAAAAGGTGGCTAATTAACCAAATTTTTTTAAAAGGTGATTTCTCACAATAAAGTGATTATAAAAGGTGGTTTCTGACAAATTTTCCTTTCAAAATACACTATCATTTCAATACTAATAAAAAGTAGTATAATTACAATACACTATATATACACAAAATATACTATATCATGTCAAAATATACTATATCATCACATGAATAACACAATTACAAATTATTAATTTAAAAATAAACCTAAAAAAAAAGCAGAACTCCAAAATTCGCACAAAAATCAACATAAATTTATCATGCAAGCAATAAAAATCGCACAAAGAATGAACGAAGAGTAATTCAAACTAGAAAACATCAAAAGTCCAAAAATTATAAGAAGTTATAGTAAAAACAAAAATCAACAACATAATTACCATCAGTATGAGAAGTTCCAGTAACACCAGTAACCTCCGATTCCTTTGCACGATCACCAAGAGATGAACGCAAACCTCTACGTTTTGGAAAATTCCGATTACCGATCGTCTTCTTTCCCATTGCTAAATTCAACCGAGAAGATTACACAGAACTGAAAATGAAGAAGTTAGGGCAGAGAAGATTACACAAAACTGAACTTGAAGAGCGATAAAATGAAGAAATTAGGGCAAAGAAGTTTTAATTGAGAGACAAAATGCGGAAGTTACCAAATATCGAAGTAGTGCGAAGAAGTTATGAGGAGAGAGAAAACCAAACGAGAGAGAAAATCTGAAGAAATCTGAGGAGAGAGAATATCTGAGGAGAGATAAAAACTGAAGGCGCCAAAAACTGAAAAGCGTAACAATAACTATCCTAAACTCACGTGATATGGATCAGGTGTACACTAATTAGTGTGCACCCGGTTCATATTAGTTTTTTTGATCATACAAACGAGACTTATTAAAAGCAGCGAAAAACGAGAATAACAAGAAAACAAACTAGAAACTACAAAAAAAGAGAGAAAAAGGAGATTGTCATGGACGAAAATATACATGACAGTCCCTCCAAAGAATTTTCTATAAAATCAGGAGAGAATGATAAGAAGAATTCATATGAGATTCACATCGCGTTGCAAAGATTAGATATAGATGCAAATTGATAAAATAAGGTTTTATATCAACTTCATTACAATAATACGCAAATGCACACAACCAACATTATTGTCCATGCGCCAACGCATGTTTAGACCCATCAATAATAACGCTAAATACAAGTATTTAGTAACACAACTCAATTAACACCATATAAAACAGAAAACTGAGATTCATCTAAAGGCCATACATCTTCTTTAACTCCAAAACAAATTCATAAACCTTCTTCTGATCTGGGAGAGCCTTGGCCACACTTTCCCTCTCCATGCACCTCTTGGCCCATTCAATAATCTTTGGGCATGACTCTTCAATCTTAAAGTTGCCCAAAGTCTCATAGGCGTGAAACCAACTATAGTATGGAATGAATGTAAGATCAACATAGCCAAAGTTATCCCCTCCAAAATAAGGTTTATTGCCAAGCTCTTGCTCCAACAGTTTCAACTGGTCTATAAAATCTCTAATTGCCGCCTCTTGTTCTGCTCCTTTTGTGCTCCAAACACTCCTCCCAGTGGTATACATCTATACAACAGCAAATATGTTTAATAACAGTAGTGATTATGTTTGACATACGTCTTGAGCTAGACAATAATATAATTAGACATGTATGTTTGTCTTAGAGGATATTAGACCGTAGGTCTATATCTACGGCAAGGCCCATTAGGTTAAGTTTACGTTATGTTCTATATATATATAAGTAATGTAATTGTAATTAATGAGGGCACAATAATACAACATCTCTTCTCTTTATATTTATCAGTTTGACATACATCTTGAGCTAGACAATGATGTAATTAGAGATGTTTAAAGAGGATTGAGATTCTACCGGATTCGAGATTTTAGATTCATTGTTAGTACTGAATTCTCAATAATGAGGAGCTGTGAATTTTACAATAATTTATCCGAAAATTGGGACACTTATATTTTTTGAAGGTGACCCTTTATATCTACATGAATAACTTTTAATATCGCATAATATCGTTTCTTGATTACTGCCCACTCGTATAATGTGCGGTGCTAGAATTTTTAAGCTCATCAACTATTATTCCAAATTTTATGATATTATATGCATTTGTATTGTGGACCAACCCAGCAAGTGACTTTACAAGAAGCCTCTAGGAGCACGTATTTAATTTTTATCGCAAGCTACGCCACTCACCCAATATGTATTCTTTCTCAAGAGAAGGACTTGTGCACTATCACCAATTCACCATTCAGCAATAGTTCAACACCAAACTTTGATGTTACACATTATATTTAGTATTTTTTCGTGAAAAAATAAACTAAATCAAAGTTCACATATATTTTTACCCCAATCCTACTAGAGACACTTACTTAATCAAAGTTGACATATATTTTTAACCCAATCCTACCAAAGACACTAACTTTTTATTATCTACATGCTAATGATTATCATATCGATTCGCTAAAACAAAATTAATACAATCTTTTTACTTAAAATATCATGGAAATTAAGAGGAGTTAATGAAGTTTCAGTCGCTTGGAGGAGAAATATAGACGATTATTGAAAGAGATAGAATATAATAAAAGTGAGATCATACCATATAATGAAGTGTTCAAAATAATGTTGGACAAACGAAAAGATAGTATTTAGACAATTACGGAACACCAATAGTATAGGATATTTATAGTTCAATATGGTTTGTGGTTAAATATACAACTATTCCCTCCGTCTTATTTTATAATTCTCATTTTATTTGTACATAGAAATTAAGAAAACACATATAAATATATAGAGTTTTTATATCAAATTTTATGTGATTTAGTAAACAGAATATAAATTCCGTCATAGCTAGATCGATTTATATGATTCAATGAAGAATGAGCCAAAAATGGGATTTTTCGATAAATGAGGAATTGAGTGCAAATGCTACGAGATGGAAATGAGAATTAGAGTCGAAAAGAGGATTCCTCACTTTTTTCTCTCACTCAAAACCGTGCATGAGATTTTCATCTCGCATAGCTCCTAAGTGATTAAAGAAAAAGGAGTTGTTGTTTTTTTGAAGTTATTATCATAAAAAATTGAAAAAAATGAGAAAATTAAATGGGTAGGCATGTAAAAAGAGAAAAGAGAATAAAAAATAATTTTTGTTATACTCAATGAATGAGTTAAGAAATATTAAATGAAAATGCCAAAAACTCATGTGAAGAGATACACAAAAAAGGTAAAAAGTGATGTTAAAAAATAGAAATAAGATAAATGAAAATAAAATTGGGAACTATAAAATAAAACTGGAGGGAGTAGTTGTTAATAAAATATCGTTTAAAACGTTCCAGAATTAGGAATTTACGATTTGAATTACTCCGTAAATGCCAAATAAGCAAATCTCGGACTCAAAGTTAAAGAAATGTGTTCGTCTTTTTGACAAACTATCCATGCAACCCACTTCTTCCTCCATATATATGCTTCCTATGATTTTTCATTTATAACATTTCAACTCTAGTTATCAAAAGTTGATATAAATATAAAATATATACGGTAAGACAAATCTAATAATATTGCTTTTATTTAAGTATATAAATAACACAATAGAGTACATAAAAGTGTAGAAGTAAAAAAAAAGGAAAAAGAAAAAAAGATGGTATTACCTTTTTGTCGATAAAATCAGCCCAAAAACGAGCCTGAGCTCTTTGATAAGGGTGAGAAGGTAACAAGGGGTACTTGTCACTCCAGACCTCATCTATATACTCAACAATGATAAGAGACTCGCAAACCGGTTTGTTATTGTGAACGAGAACCGGAATCTTTTTATGAACCGGGTTCATTTTGAGAAGTAACTCACTTTTGTCCCTCAAATTCTCATCTCTATACTCGTACTTCACTTGTTTCTCAGCTAATGCTATCCTAACCCTCATTCCAAACGGGCTTGGCCAGAAATCCAACAATACTACTTCGTTCGCCATTTTTTACACTTTTAGACTTTCTAGTAATCAAGGTGTGTTGTTGTGTGGAGACTGGAGACGAGCTTATTATTTAAGGGTGGAGTGTATTTCTTGGTTATTAAATGAGGAGACTATTTATAGTAAATTGTTTGGTAACGTAAAAGTCTAAATAAAAGTAGAAAGATGTGGAAATTCCGAGATCATTAATTGCAATGCTCTATAGTCTAGGAAATTCTGTTGCGGAGGTCATCGATGATGTCACTATAACTTCTCGAGAAAGAGAAAAAAAAGAATAAAGAGATGATTCTTGAGGTGGAAAAAGTCAAAACGAACTATATGCTCTTGTTATTTTTTAGATGGGCTGGTGAGTCTGGAGAGCTGATATACCGATAACAGGTATTGGACAGCAGTTGCCCATAACCGGGGCAATTTAGTAATTTCCCATGCTACAGTTCCCCCCTAAAAAGAACAACCTGAATTTATTACTTTTTGGGTTTCAAAAAAAAGAAACGGAAAACAGAGAAAAAAAGAGTTTGAGAGTGCGAAACTCCGAAAGAAAAAAAGAAGCAAAAAAGAAAAAAAGAACCAAAATTTACATGCGAAATCATGAAATAAGAACTGAAGTGTTCAAATCTTCTATCATGAACAAAGCGATGGTGTAGAAAGTGCTGTCAAAAACGTGGAGGAAGGTTGTCCAATTGAGAGATTTTGAAATTGCAAATGACGAGGTGAGGAAGGGCTTTTGAAGAAAAAAATAACTTACATTGATTCAAGGTTGAAGAAGAAAAGTTACAATTGAGGTAATTTCTGTTTTCGTTGAAGGTTTATATATATGTAATTTGAAAATTTAGGGTAAATTGTTGATATGAATAGAAATTGGTAGTGGTAGTTGGTTGTAGAAATTTCTGTGATGTTTTTGTTTGTTTTTCAGCTTAAATTTCTTTAAATATTTTGTTATTTGTACGAAAAATGTAGATGATTCAAATATGTGTGTAGATGATGTAGTCCAAAATTCATCAAAAATCATAGAAACCTTCGGTTGTGTACTTGAATGGTACTAGGCCATTATTTGATCTGTTTTTGGGTTGCAATTGTTTGTGTTGTGAATGTTGGTAATATAATTGTAGGAAATTTAGGGTTTCGTTTAATGTTATCATGTTTAGGATATAATTGTATAATTGTAATATAGGGATAATGAGGAAGAGTGGTGGAAGGTCGAGTGATAGGGAGTATGTTTCGAAGCTGAATGTTTGGAGGTAATGTAATTGATAAATGGTGATTTGTTGATTTTGGTGAAATTTTGAGACATAACTCTGAAAATTTGACAGCAGCAGGAAGGTGGTAGGAAATATAAATCGAAGAAGAAGCGTAAGAGCTTAAGGGATGATGGAGTTGGGAAGCAGGTAATAAAAAATTTGAATAGAACAAATCATGAAGGTTGCAATGATATTAAAAAAAGGTTGTAATGATATTAAAAACATGTATGTATGCAGGGTGGAAAGCGTAAAAAAGTGGTAGATAAAAAACTTGTATTGAGTCCAGAGATATTCAGAGTGAGTTAAAATATTTCGATGTTTTGTTGGTATAACATAGCTTATTAATATGATGAAAAGTGATATAAAGTGTTATAAAATTGGGTTTGCAGGGTATAGAAAAATCTGTAGGCGGTGAAGTGAAGTCGCGCGGTGAAGTGCTGAAAACACAAGTAGCTAAGTGTAAAGGGGCGCAAGCAAATGTAAACTGTAGGGTTGAGACCTTAGGTAAAAATTATTGGTGGTTTTTGTGAGATGAAAAGGCAATGGTTAGAGACATGGGTTTTGAGGATTACTTTATTTGAGGGGGAAGAAATTACCACGGAATTTTTGCTATTGGTTGATGACATTGGTAGACACTTGTAGAATGTGTAATGTTCCCGGGGGGGGGGATAGAGTACCCTATGGATAAGCGACAGGTGCATTGGGGTATTAGGTATACCTCATGGACCGGGAAAAGAGTTCCACTTGTAGCACGAAATGAATATGTTAAGAGGGCAGTACTAGAAATACAGCAGAAGTATGGTTCCTCAGTTGGTATTCCTATGGTAAAGGTAATTGAGAAGGTTGAGGGATAAGTCATTCGGAGGATGAAGTTGAATTCAAGACTACATTCTTGATGCTTGCTTTGTGTGATTTTTTGTGCCCAACAACATGTAGAAGGTTAGAGAGTGACTTAGTGGTTGCATCAACATTGGCCGTGGATGCTCACAAATATGATTGGGTGTCGCTTGTATTGGATAAGTTATTAGTACATGCGCGTCACTTTGCAGAAAAGTTTTACAGGGAAGGGTATGCGAAAGGTTGTGGAGGTTGCACGTATTTTCTTGCGGTTAGTGATATATTATATTTGTGTATTTATTATATTTGTGTATTTATTATATTTGGATATGTATGTTTGTAGATGATGATAGAATATTTTATTGTGTTGCAAAATTGATATAGATTATGTACCTTGATCGATTGCATCGTCCTCCTGTGCGTTGGGGATTATTTCCGAGGTTAAAAGCGTGGTCTGCGAAAGATGTGACTGAAGCGAAAGAAGCTGATCGACAAAGTGGGAAGGGAGATTATGGGAATATTGGGGTATGAATTATGGTTTGTTGTATGTTACATATTAGTTAAAATATCCTAATTATATCTTGTCATTAGTGCATTGACTTGGCGTACGGTGAGAAACATCCGTTAGTTGCGAGAGACACGATGGGACCTCAATGCATGTCTTACGAGGTAGTAACTTATTGTTACTGTTGAGCATTTTAAACTTTAAAATTTGTAAGTTTTACATTACAAAAGTTTGTAATAATGGTGAACAGATTGCTGCTCTTGTGTTGAGTGGAATGGGATTGGAAATTAATCCATTGCACCGTAATAGTAATGCATTTGATGATAATATGGATTCAGATTCTGATCACGGCGCAAGTCGTAATCGCCGAAGAGGGCCAAGGGACAAGCTTAACCCTTATCAGCGCAAAATGCAGAAGAAACGTGTTAAAGAATGTCGAGGTTTTATGAATAACAATAACATAATTTTTTATTTTCGCTGCTTATTATGCGTGTTTATGAAATGTTGAGCAACTATATCATGATGTATGTGAAGGTGTTGAAGGTGAAGATGAATGTGGTGGAGGAAGTGAAAGTGGTATGGGAGGTGTGGGAGGCAGTGGTGGTATGGGAGGTGTGCGAGGCAGTGGTGGTATGGGAGATGTGGGAGGCAGTGGTGGTATGGGAGATGTGGGAGGCAGTGGTGGTGTGGGAGGTGTGGGAGGCAGTGGGGTGTGGGAGGCAGTGGTGGTGGGAGGTGTGGGAGGCAGTGGTGGTGTGGGTGGCAGTGGTGGTATGGGAGGTGTGGGAGGCAGTGGTGGTGTGGGTGGCAGTGGTGTGGGAGTAAGTGGTGGTCTGGGAGGGGAGGAAGGCAGTGTTGGTGTGGGAGTAAGTGGTGGTCTGGGAGGTCTGGGAGGAGGAAGTGAAGGCAGTGGAGGATAATAAATGTCTTTACAATTAAATAAGAAACAGATTATTATTGATAAACATCCATAGCATAATAAATGTCTTTACAATTGTAAACATGAAGTAAACAATCGAAAGCCATTCTCCCATATGCTTAAGCCCCATATACCTAGTATGACACTCATGCTTAGGTTGATCAAGCGGTTTAGTCAGAGGATTTGCTTTATTATCCTCAGTATGAACCTTACTTATCAAAATATTAATATAAAATAACGATTTTTTCACCAGGTACCCCTGAGGTTTCACAATATTCACCTGGTACCCTCGCGTTTTCAACAATTCACCTGGTGCCCCTAAGGTTTTGAAAAATACATGGCTTACCCTTACCGTTAAGTTTCCGTTACAAACTTTATACCCTCTAGTTAGTGAGAATTTAGGATTCGAAGATTGCCAAAATTTTCACTCTCTCTCCACCACAACAACACCAACATCACCATCCCTACCTCCCACTGTTGCATCACCATTAAAACTACCACCCTCCACTCTTTGCTTCGTCGGCACCTATGCCTCCTACTGGATTTCCTTCTCTCACTTTGCCTTGATTTCCTTCTCTTCAATTTTTTCGCTGTTGATCCCAACCCCATTGAAGTTTTTGAATCCTAAGTCACCCCCTCCCCCTCCCCCTCCCCCTCCCCCTCCCCTTCCCCTTCCCCTACACCATCCCCCCACCCCCTCCCCTTCACCAACCTCCACCCTCCTTCTCCCCTCCACCGCCGCACCCCAGTTTTCTCTCTCGCACCTCTCTTTCTTTTCCCGTGAGAAACCCCAAAACCCCATCCCACTTTTCTCTCTCGCACCTCTCTTCCTATCTGCTCGCCGGCATCCTCAAGCTAAATGGAGCTTTCTCTCACTCCCATTTTTTGCAGTCGTTGCCTTGCCGCTGTTGTGATCGTCGGTGGCTACGCGTGTGCGATTGGTCCTGTTTCTTCCCTCTATTCGCGTTTTCTCTCTCCTCTTTGAGGTGGAGTTGTTGTTGGTTGGTGTTAGTTACGTCGGTGCTAAGGTAGTGTCTTATCGGTGTTATGGTTGGTGTGTGTTGTGTGTTGCGTGGTTCCCGTGGGTTGACGTTGAGGTCAGGTCGGGGCTGGATGGCGGTGTTGGTTGACGACTGTTGGGGTCGGGTTGGCGGTGCTGCCGCTGCTCAGTGGGGGCAACAAGGATGGGGTGAGGGGAGGTTGTGTCGTTTGTGTGGTTAGGATATTAGGGTGGGGTGGGTGAGGTGTAGGGGTTAGGGAGAGAGATAGGGTTAATTAGGGTTGAAAGTTATTAATTAGGTTTATTTAGAATTAATTAGTATTAGTTAGCTTAGTTAGGGTTTAATTTGGTTGCTTTAACCTTAATGACTAACGGAGTTGACAGCCGTTTGTCATTAAGGGTATTCTGATGATTTTTCAAAACCTCAGGGGCTCCAGGTAAATTGTTGAAAACGCGAGGGTACCAGGTGAATATTGTGAAATTTTAGGGGTACTTGGTGAAAATACCGTAAAAATAAAATATTGAAGAGTAATGGAATTACAACAAATTAAAGACAAACAAATGACATGCTGCCACATGTACTCTCCCCTCCCCAATACAATCAAATGAGACATTAAACAATAAAAATGTGTGTATGAAGACTCGAACCCATGACCTCTCATTTGATATTCTAATGCACTAACCAACTAAGCTACAATACTCATGTTGGTTTTTATGAGTAAAAAAATCATTTAAAGACAAGATACTATTTCTAATTTTTAAGATTTCAAATGCACATTGGTAAATAATCGAGACGTATTGTTTGAAACAAGAACTAGTTAAAATATCAAAACTAATACATCAAATAAATGGCAAAAGAAAATAGAGTAAGGGATAACCACCCAAGCACCAGACATATTGATCTTTCCATGCCTTCCCTTTCTTAATCTTTGTCGAACGTCTTCTGTAGCTCTAGAACTTTTTCATAGATTGCAAGCTCATTGGGTAAAGACCTTTTCACACTATCTCTTTCCTCACATCTTTTAGCCCATGCGATAAGTTTTGGACATACAGCCACAATGTCCGATTCCGTGCACTTCTCATAAGAGTAAAACCAGCTATAACCTGAAATTAGTACAACATCAAGATACCCAAAAGTATTGCCTCAAAGTAAAGCTTCTCTCCAAGCTCCACTTCCAATAACTGTAGGTAATTAATAAAATCCTTCTTTTGCTCCTGCTGAATTCCGCCTTTCTGTTCCCATAATTTTGGGATAATGTTGATGAGCTGAACCATCACAAAATAATTACTTTAAGATACATGAATGCATGTTGGATAAGTAATTACTTTCTTCATCCTTTAAAATCATAGACTATAAAATGCACGATAAATTTGTAAGTACTTAAGGAGCGAAACCAAACTTGGGCAGGGGTAAGGGGAGGAGCGAAATCAATGTTACATGGTACGAGATTCGAATCAAAACGGGGTACGAATTCGGACATGCGGTACGCTGCCCTCAATATATATATATATATGTATATATATATATATATATGTATATATATATATATGTATATATAATATATATATATATATAGTATGTATGTATATATATATATATATATATATATATATATATATGTGTGTGTATATATATATATATGTGTGTGTATATATATATATATGTGTGTGTATATATATATATATGTGTGTGTATATATATATGTATGTATGTGTATATATATATGTATGTATATGATATATATATGTATATATATATATATATATATATATATATATATATATATATATATATATAATATTATATATATAATATATATATATATATATATATATATATATATTATATATCACAATGACGCGCATAGAGTATAGTACCTCTACAATTGAGGGGAAGAAAAAGCTTATCTAACGAAATTGCTTACTAATAACACATATACTATAAGAGCAATTTTATAATTTATATAACATTTCTCATTTGTCTTGTTGGTTATTGGAGACACCAAGGACTTCTAGGTCCAATAGTATTGCTTCCTATTTCCCATATGGAAGACTAAGGTTTAAATTTTGGTGGAAGCTACAGTTTCAATATAGTGGGGAAGGAGGGGAAGGGTTGCCGATGCTTGTTGGGACTCTGGATGAGTGTCCGATGCGAAGGAAGCTCAAAAAACATTCTTCAGGGTGCTTGTTGTGCCTCTGGGTGAGTGTCTTGTACGAGGGCCGCCCGAAAAAATTTCTTACCAGGGATGCCCTGATGGGGGCAAAAAATATATATATACCAGCACCACTTGCAAGTTAGTCAGTCCAACTACATAGGTCAGCACTTGAGAGTACGGCAAATATAAGGGAATCCCTACTCTCAAGCACAAGTATGTAGTTGGGTTCAAACTCTTAACCTCAAAATCACAAAGTAAACTTGTTGGGACTCTCTGTGAGTTTCATGCGCGAGGGCAGCCCAGAGAACAATTCTGCTTAACATGTGGTTCCCAAAAAGGGCCCACAAAAATATAAGTGTATATATATATATATATACTCCCATCAGAGGACCCCTCTGGTAAGAAGAAGGGTCCTACTAGACCAGCACCACTCGCATGTCAGTCATTCTAACTACATATAGGTTAATGCTTGAGAGTAGGTGGAATATAAGAGAATCTCTACTCCCAAGCACAGGTATGTAGTGTTATTCGAATTTGTAACCTCAAAATCACAAGTTGATTTTCCCACCATATCCACCAATCTCATATGGTTTGGAACGTGTTTCAATTGTGTGATATTTACGAAAATTCAAACGTTGAGCGAAATAAAATTGTTCTTGGCCGCTTCAACTTTTGATTTCTGGCTTCACTATACCTTCTAAGTACCAAAACCTAAGAAATCATTACAAATTAACGAATTCATTTCAAAAATATGTTTAATAGGGTTTCTAATGATAGAATTATGTCCTCGACTTTAATGCAATTACTAAATCTAATATAGATCGTATTATGGAGATAAAGTTCATTAAATTGGATTGTCTTGCTAGAGAATGTTATAAAACTTTGTGTTAGTATAGTATAAATTCGAAGCCTAATTAAATGGATCATATTAGATCACATATAAGATCTGGATCAACAAAAGAAAAACCTAAAGCCCATGAAGGGCTCTAGGGTGCGTGGCCGACCAAGAGAGAGAAGGGGGGGTTCCCTATCCTAAATATACTTGTATATTAGTTAGGTAATCACAAGAAAAAAGAGATACAAGATCTCTCAATATTCTTCTCTCTCCTACTTCTCTCAAAAGCCCCGGTATACTCGAAAAAGAAGAAGAAAAATTTATTCCTTCCAACTATCATTGGTGGAGTGTTGATCTGGAGTGGTAGACCAAGTAGAGGAATCACAGTTGCGATTCTATCTCCGGATTATAACAAGCTTTGTAGAAATCACGCTTCCAAGGTTAATGCTAAACTATTATGTGAGCTTTGATTGTATATGCACGTGATCCTATTTAAGTGCTTATGAATATGATTCATGAAATTTCATTTATAATATATACTTAAATCCCTACAACTAATTGACTTTTGATTTTTTTACCTTTTTTTTTTTTGTTATTAATCACCTTAGTACTTTATGAAAAATAACTTGTCCATCTCCTCAATCTTATCA
>NC_079205.1:22166781-22189510 GCF_026745355.1 Beta vulgaris subsp. vulgaris | reverse complement strand
CCCCCCCTTCTTGAGTGTCACCTTGTGTTCCAACAGTGTCCAAAGGGGCATCACAAGGGGCACTAGAATCCATCCCAAATGCTTCACAGAATTTGTCGAAAGAGAGTGTTCTAACCTGATTAAACAGACGACATTGAATAGTTATAACACCCGAGTCCGCCTCCCGGCTTATGTTCAACGTACTCAAGAATTCGAGAGTAAGTTTATCATAAGTAGGTTCACGGACGGCGAGGAAGTCCGATAGCCCTACATTATCTGCCATCTCCCTTATCATCGATTCGATGTTAAGGTTGACACAGGTAGTGTAGTTATAGAACTTCGTGGGACGAAGTGTGCGCTCAGAAAGTCGTGTAAAAATTTGTTTTTGAGCCGCAGTGGGAAATTTCAGAGCATCGAGGGGTGGGGGATTAGAGCTGGAAGAGGGTCCTTGTGAGGAGGACCCTGTCTTAGCTCTCTTAGACTGAGAGGACGAACCCTCGCCACTGCTTCTTCCCATGGTAGTAAAGAAAAAAAAATTGTTTTTCAAAAGGGGAAGGATAAGTGACGGTCTATTTCAACGACACACCACAAAACTGACTCTCCACACAAAGAAACACACAAAAAAGAAAATCCAAAGGAAAGAAAAACTAATCCTAAAATCTACCAGCTAACTAATCCACAATCAATAGCAGCCAAGTTGCTAACAAGCAAGAAGTATAGTTACTTCAAGAATTTCACCACTCACAAAATGACTTTCAACACAAATTCACCAAACCAAGCACAAGTAGTGCAAAATAATCAACAACACTTATCAATTCATGCAATGGATTTCACAAAAGTTCATAATATCATGAAATTATCATAAAGAACATGAAATCGCACTTGTTCACCACAACATCATGAACAAAAATTGACAAACTTCATGAATAAACAAGAATTTAAGGAAAAAAAAAGCATGCAATCTAAAAGAAAACACACTAGAAGTCCAAACAACATGATTATAGATGAAAAACAAGGGTTAGAAGAAGAGTTACCAACATGGAGATGAAAATCCCCAAATTTGAAGCCCTAGAAATCAAAACCTTGCAAAATCCCAAATTTTGTGCTCTTGAGTGTTGTAGAGATGAAGGTGATGAAGATTCCAGTGAGAAAAGCCGACGAAAGTCGCCGGAAAAGAAGTGTGGTGGTCGGATCTAGAGAGAGTGAAGAGAGAGAAAGTGAGTGTGTGAGAGAATGATTTCGAAAATATGAGGAGAATGAGCAAGGAGGTTCGAAAAAGAAAGTAGAAAAAAAATGTCCCAGCGGGTTTGGTGCGGGCGCACCAAACGCGTAAAAAATTATCTAAAGGCGTTTGGTGCGGGTGCACTACAGTCTTCTGTTTTTTTTTTCACGAAAATGCTACAGACTCAGGTGCGGGCGAACCTACATAAGGTGCGGGAGCACCTAACCCTACTGTTTTTTTTCTGGAATTTTTAGTGAAAGGTGCGGGCGTACCAGCCTAAATTTTCGAAAAAAATTCAGAATGGTGCGGGCGCACTACCAGTAAGTGCGGGAGCACGTAACCCTTCTGTTTTTTCCTTTGATTTTTTTTAAAAAATCTGGTGCGGGCGCACCTCAATGGGGTGCGGGTGCACTATAAACATTCGTTTTCTCAATCTTTCTTTTCCAAATGACATATTTCACTCATCTTTTCATAAAACCAGATGTCCCAATGTAGCTCTCATGGCTAGTTGATAAATCAAAAGTCTAACTAACAATCAAAAGAAAAATAAAATCGAAGAAAAGGAAGAAAAGAAACGGGTTACCTCCCGTGTAGCGCTTGTTTTAAGTCATTAGCTGACTAAAAAGGATACGTCCTCAAAGAGTCGCTCAGGTGAGCGAAGAATCAAGACAACCAATGAACAACGGCATGATAATCATGATAGAGCTTCAATCTCTGACCTTCACCAAAATGGACCGTTCTCACCCATAACTTCATAAGCCCATAGGAGTAGTCTTCAACACGAGAAGGACCCGACCACTTGGACTTTAACTTCCCGGGGAAGAGTTTTAGTCTTGAGTTGAACAATGAAACATTGTCCCCAACCCGGAATTCTCGTTGTTGAATCTGGTGATCTTGCCATTTCTTCGTTTGCTCTTTGTATCAGACATAAGCGTGAAAACGAAGTTCTTCAAGCTCTACTAACCTTTCCTTTCGAGCTTCCTCCGCCAATGAAGATCCATGTTGAGCTCTTAACTGCCCACCAAGCCTTTGTGCTCTAGTCAACCGGCAAATGACATGCTTTGCCATACACAAGGCGATAGGGAGTGGTGCCTATAGGTGTCTTGAAAGCCATGCGAAGAGCCCAAAGAGCATCATGAAGCTTCAAAGACCAATCCTTTCGTGTCTTATTGACCGCTCTCTTAAGGACATTCTTAACTTCTCGATTGGAGACTTCAACTTGCCTTGGGTTTGGGGTTGATAAGGAAGACCAACTTTGTGGTTTACCCCGTACTTCTTCAATATGCTTCTAGTTGCTTCTTGGCGAAATGTGAACCGCCATCACTTATCAACACACGGAGCCCTCCAAATCGAGGGAATATGATCTTTTTCAGGAGTTTGGTCACAACTTTGCGGTTATTGGTGGGGGAGGCCATGGCTTCAACCCACTTTGTCACGTAGTCGACCACAATAAGAATGTACACATTGCCACATGAAGAAACAAATGGACCCATGAAGTCGACTCCCCATATGTCAAATGGCTCAACCTCGAGAATGTTTTGTTGAGGCATCTCATGTCTCTTCGTGATGCCACCACTCCTTTTACATCTATCACAACCCAACGAAAATTCTCGAGCATCCTTTTGCAATGACGGCCAAAACATACCACACTGAAGCACCTTAACAACAGTTTTGCTTGCTCCACTGTGCCCTCCACATGCCAAAGTATGAAAATGATTCAAAATCGAGGTCATCTCATGATTAGGCACACACCTCTAAACACCCATCAGCACACTTCTTAAAAGGAGCGGGTCATCCCAGTAGAACCTCGAAACTTCTTTGAAAAACCGCTTCCTTTGTTGGGAATAAAACCATGAGGCTCAATCCCACAAGCCAAATAATTGCATAATCAGCGAACCATGGAACCTCATTGTTCAGAATGGCGAACAAGCTTCTTCTCTCAAATCTCCTCGATAGGAATCTCTCCAGATTATCAAGAGGGAGGCGAGAAAGATGGTCAGCTACCACATTCTCCGTCCCTTCTTCTCTTTCATCTCAAAATCAAACTCCTGAAGAAGCAACACCCACCTAATGAGCCTAGGCTTGGCATCCTTCTTACTCATCAAATACCGGACCGCAGAATGATCCGTATACACCACGCCTTATTACATGTCAAGTAAGAATGGAACTTGTCAATTGCAAAGACTACAACCAACATTTCTTTCTCCGTAGTTGCATAATTCCCTTCTAGAGTCCTACTTGCATAGGCTATCACATGAAGCCTCCCTTCCTTGCGTTGCCCAAGAACAACTCCCACTGAAAAGTCACTAGCATCGCACATTAGTTCAAAAGGCAAGCTCCAATCCGGAGCTTGCACAATGGGGGCAGAAGTAAGGGCTTTTTAAGAGTTTCAAAAGCCTTATTAGTACAAGACTCATCAAACTCAAAATCTACATCCTTTTGAAGTAGATTCGTCAATGGTTTGGCTATTTGAGAGAAATCCTTGATGAAACGCGGAAAAACCAGCATGTCCAAGGAAAGCACGAACTCCCGTCACCGAGTTCGGTGGCGGAAGCTTCTCAATAACCGAAACCTTTGCCGGATCTACTTCAATACCCTTTTTCGACACTTTATGCCCAAGACAATGCCTTCCTCGACCATAAAGTGACACTTCTCCCAATTCAGACGAGGTTCGTCTCTTGACACCTTTTTAACACACATTCAAGATTAACCAGACATGTGTCAAAAGACGAACCACACACCTAAAGTCGTCCATGAACACTTCAATGGAATCTTCTAGCATGTCAGAGAAGATTCTGTCATACACCTTGAAAAGTGGATGGGGCATTACACAAACCAAAGGGCATCCTTCGATATGCAAATGTCCCATACGGACAAGTAAAGGTGGTTTTCTCTTGGTCATCCGGATGAATGGGGATTTGAAAGAATCCGGAATAACCATCGAGAAAAAAGAAGTGTGAATGACGAGCAAGCCTCTCCAACATTTGGTCAATGAAGGGAAGGGGGAAATGATCTTTCCGGGTGGATTTGTTCATTTTCTGTAATCAATACAGACTCTCACCCAGTGACAGTCCTAGTTGAGATTGTTTCTCCTTTCTCATTCTCAACTATAGTCATGCCTCCTTTTTTTGGAACCACGTGAATCGGGCTCACCCACTTGCTATCTGAGATAGCATAGATGATTCCCGCGTCACGTAGTTTCAAGATCTCCTTTTTCACAACCTCTTTGAGGTTGGGATTGAGCCTTCTCTGATGCTCGATGGAGGAGGCATTACTATCGATGAGATGGATACGATGCATAGCAAGAGAAGGGCTTATCCCCTTAAGGTCATCAATCGAATACCCAATGACATCTTTATATTTTTGCAAAATTCCAATCAGTTTTGATATAGAAATGTCATCAAGACTCGAATTGACAATAACAGGATAAGTACATGCATCATCAAGAAAAACATATCTAAGAGAGGAGGGAAGGGGTTTGAACTCTACCTTGGGAGGAGGCTTAGAACACTCCTCTTTTCAGTGGATGATGTAGCTAGAACCTCAAACGCCTCATCTTCGTGTTCCTCTTCCATGTCCAAGCTAAGGGTGTCGGTAAGATAGCATACAATCCCCCAGAATATCCACACTCATGGGTCCTCTACCTCATCTTCCACTAGGCTTACCCGGCAAATTCTCTCCATCATAGGTCTCTTCAATGTCTTAGAGAACTCAAACACCACCCGCTCATTAGCTACCTCAACCGTGATTGTGTCGTTTTTGCAGTTTATCCACTCAGAGTTCTCTTCCCAGAATAAGAGGAGTCTCAGGATCTTCCTCCATATCCATCACCACAAAGTCGCATGGTACAAACACATGCCCAACTTGAATCGGTATATCCTCCAACTCACCACAAGGGACTCTCACAGTGCGGTCCGCCAATTGAATCGTTTTGCGCGTAGGATGAAGAGGAAATTTAGGTGCTTTGCAATAGAAAGGGGCATCAAATTGACACTGCTCCAGATCGGCCAGTGCACCCTTAGGCTCTAAGTCACCTATCTTCACCGGCAAGGTGAAACTCCCGGGATCTCTTTGCTTCTTGGGCATAGTTCGTTGCACAAGAGCACTCACTTGGTAAGGTAGGGAGATAAGCTCATCTTCAAGTTTTCGCTTATTGGAGAGGATCTCTTTCAAGAATTAGCATAAGCTGGCATTTGAGACATAGCCTCAAGGAATGGGATGTTGATTTGCAGGCTCTTCATCACATTAGAAATTTAGTGAACTTGTCACTCAACTTTCTTCACCAACCTATGAGGATAGGGAACCGGAGGCACATAGGTTTGGTTGGTGTGATGGCAATGGTGTTTTTGTCACCAACTTGAACATGTGACTCATCTTTCTCCTCAACTTCCTCTTTCTCAGTTTCCTCAGCTCTCCTCCTTCTCAACAACCTCAGCTTCTTCATCCTTCTCTAACTCCCCATTGGCATCTTAGGACCCGCATAACTTGTTCCCGACCTCAAATGAATGGCTTTGGCTTGATGGAGGTTGGGGTTAGGGATGGGTTGGCCGGAAGTTGATTTGTGGGGGTGAGGGATTCTCTCAGCTACTTGGGCAATTTGGGTTTCAAGCATTTTGTTGTGGGCTTGTAGCTCTTGAAACCTTTGCTCATGGTTTTGGAGAATTTGGTTCATGGATTGGAGTTGTTGGAGAATTTGGAGAGAGGTTGGATCGGAAGATGTGTAGGTTCGGGATTTTGTTTGGGGAATGGAAGATTGGAGGGAGGTTTTGGGTTGTTGGTCCTTTGATGTGGAGCTTGGTATGTGTTGGACCCTTGTGAGGAGGAACCACCTTGGTTATAGTTTTGGTTATACCCTTGCGCAAACCCTTGGTTGTGAGCTTGGTTGTACCCTTGTTGAGGTTGATTCCATCCTTGTTGAGGTTGGTTGAATCCTTGGGTGTAGTTTTGTTGAGGTTGTCTCCAACCTCCTTGTTGATTGTTCCTATACCCTTGGTTTCCTTGATATCCATCTCCTCTTGAATTATTGCCGCCACATGCTCCGAATGGTACCTCCACAATAAGAAGTATCATGGTTAGTACCACCACAAATATCACAAGAAAAAGATTTACCTGTGAAGGAGTGAGATGCAAGATTGATCTTGGAGAGCTTCTTGCGAGTTGGTCCATCTTGCTTGAATTTGATCCATGGGGTCAATTTCAAACTTTCCGCTCTTCTTAGGTTGAGCACCTCTTCGTCTTCCACCCCATGAGTAGTTCTTGATCATCCTCAATTGTGGACTCAAGTTGTTCTTGCGGGATCTTAGAATGTTGACCTCCCGCTCCAGCATCAAGGTTGGCCCGTGAAATACGGATCAAGACCATCATAGAAAAATCGCATGAGTAGTTTTGTTGAACTCAGGTGGGCATGAACGGATCATCTCCTTGAACCGCTCCCAAGCTTCGGCAAGTGTCTCATCGTTCTCTTGCTCAAATGAGGAGATCTTCCTCCTTATGTCCGCAGTCTTCCACTCCGGGAAGTATTTCTTCAAGAAGGCCATGTGACTTCTTCCCATGTAGTGAGGGAATTAGCAGGCAAGCTCTTGAGCCATGACTTTGCTTTCCGGTAAGAGAGGACCGGAACAATGGCATCTTGATGTAGTCAGGAGGCATCATTGTTGTTATCATGGCACAGATCTCAAGAAACCTGTCGAGATGGTCAGAGGATCTTCATCTGACCCCCCACAAAACTGCTCTGCTTTCACCATCCGAGTATACTGAGGGTGAATGCTGAAATTTGTAGTGGTGGTGGGAGTCGAATTCCACCTTGAAGAACATAGGAACCCGGATTTCCGAAATCCCTAAACAGTTGTGGATTTGCTTCACCCATTTCTGATTCAACTTCACTTGATGTACTTGAGATTGGTGAAGAGGCTCGGAACCCAAAGTCAAATTTTCCAAATTCTTCCGAAGCTTTCGCAATGTACGGTCGATTTCAAGATCAAGGCAATGTGGGTGAACCGTGAGTTCTTCTTCTCATGTAACACAACAAAGCTAAGCAGAGATTAGCAAATAACAACCACAGTAAAAGAAAATAAAGAAAATCAAAACATAAGCAAACTAAACTAAAATAAACTTCAATTAATAGCACAATTTCCCCGGCAACGGCGCCATTTTGATAAGAGGTTTTTAGTGTGTCGTTAAGGCACCAAAAACCGCTTTCCAAACAATATTTATAAGTCCTAACAAGCAATTACTAAGAGAATAGTAAGGGCAAGTCAAGGGTCAATCCACGGGGAAAATGGGATTGATTAAAGTCTATCAAGTTCAGACTACCTAATTGAATGGTATTTGGGGTTTGAAAGAGTTTGGTAACAATTATGACTAGCTAAAAACTAGAACTAGAAAATAACAAGAGTTTAAATATCAAATAAGAAGACACTAGAGCTAAGGTAACTAGTATGAATAAGAACGGATAATGATTGCTAATGTGATTGTGAAGCAATGAACACGATTATGCAAGGTTTAGTTTTCCTCTAAAATACTCGAGTCCTCTCTCGAATGGTCCTCAAGAGTAATCACTTAATCAATCAACTAAATCCTCTCTCGAATGGTCTTTAGTTAATTGATTAAGAGATTCAATAAGTTCGAAAACCCCTAATGAAGGATCTCCTTAATTTCTACCCAATATCTTTGCCTAGAAATTAAGTTGATTCTTGGGAATGATAAAAGAGTTCAAAATTCGATTTATGAATATTTGAGTTCAAAATACCAAAGTGTAAATATGATCAATATCTATCCTAAGGTTTCAAAACACCAAGATCAATGCATAACTTTCTTTAGAATATCACAATCTCATTAACAAAACATTTAAAACCCTAATTTATACTTTCACCCTAACCCTAGATATGAAACTACTCACTTATCATGGATTCTAAGAAATTAAACATAAAATCTATGACTAATCTAAGGCTAAACATGATTAAGAAATGATTAAACTAATGGAAATCACAATTATGAAACTAAGAGAATGAAGATTTAAGAATAATCAAAAGACAAGAACAAACATTAAGAGAATGAAGTAAAAACTGAATTAATTAAAATTCAACGAAAAGTATCTTTGATGTTAATGGAATCACAAACTAGGAACGATGATCTCAATTCTCTATCAAACTAAAGTGTTTTCTCTCTAGTATAAAACCCTAAAATACTCTCTAAGAAAACTAGAATAAAGCGTAAGTCCTCAAACTAAAGAAAACTATAGTTTAATGAAGCCTCGATTTCTTTCCGGAAACGCATGGTGGGGGTGCACCATAAGGAGGTGCGGGTGCACCATGCACAGGTGCGGGCCCACCTGACTCTTCTGCCTCAAGGTGAAATCATGCGTCAGATGGTGCGGGCGCACCAATGTCGTCTGTATTTTGCTTCTGAATTGGGTGAAGGTGCGGGCACAACAATAGTATATGCGGGGGCACCATCGTGTGCGGGGGCCTCCAAACGCACCACAAGCTTCCTCGATGTCTCTCGCTCTTCCCCTTAGGTTATATCTCGCAATATTCGGCCTCGAATAGGGCCATACCTGCAATAAAAACACGAGAAGACGTGGTGAAAGCATATGTACTAGAAATTCGATCAAAATATGTCGAAAATCTAGCAAAAAGGTCACTATGATCAATCAATGATCAAGTGAGGAAGTAGAAAGGGAAATGAGGAGAAAAGAGGGGATAAAATAGAATAAGGAGGACCAAAATAAACCAAATGGAGGTCATAAAGTGCATTAGAAACACACTTATCATTATCCCGTTATTGCCAATTCGAGTCTTGATGACATCTCTACATCGAAATTGACTGAGATACTACAAAAATATAAAGATTTCATTGGGTATTCAATTAATGAACTTAAGGGGATAAGACCTTATCTTGCTATGCATCATATCCATCTCACCGATAGTAATGCCTTCTCCATAGAGCATCGGAGAAGGCTCAGTCCTGATCTCAAAGAGGTTTTAAAAAAGGAGATCATAAAACTGGGTGACACGGGAATCATCTATGCTAACTTAGATAGCAAGTGGGTGAGCCCGATTCACGTGGTTCCAAAAAGTGGAGGCATGACTATAGTTGATAATGAGAAAGGAGAAACAATCGCCACTGGAACTGTCACTAGGTGGAGAGTCTGTATTAATTACAAGAAGTTGAACAAATCCACCCGCAAGGACCATTTCCCCATTCCCTTAATTGACCAAATGTTGGAGAGGGTTGCTCGTCATTCACACTTTTGCTTTCTCGATGGTTATTCTGGATTCTTTCAAATCCCTATTCTTCCAGATCACCAAGAGAAAACCACCTTTACATATTCGTATGGGACATTTACATCTCGAAGGATGCCCTTTGGTTTGTGTAATGCCCTATCCACTTTTCAAGAGTGTATGACAACAATCTTCTCTTACATGCAAGAGGATTCTATTGAGGTGTTCATGGACGATTTTAGCGTGTGTGGTTCGTCTTTTGACACATATCTGGTTAATCTTGAGTGTGCATTGAAAAGGTGTCAAGAGACGAACCTCGTCCGAAATTGGGAGAAGTGTCACTTTATGGTCGAGGAAGGCATTGTCCTTAGGCATAAAGTGTCAAAGAAGGGCATTGAAGTGGATCCGGCAAATGTTTCGGTTATTGAGAAGCTCCCGCCATCGAACTCGGTGACGGGAGTTCGTGCTTTTCTTGGACATGCAGGTTTTTACCGGCGTTCCATCAAGGATTTTTCTCAAATAGCCAAACCATTGACAAATCTACTCCAAAAAGATGTAGATCTTGAGTTTGATGAGTCTTGTATTAAGTGTTTTGAAACTTTGAAAAAATCCCTTAAATCTGCCCCCAATGTGCAAGCTCCGGATTGGAGCTTGCCTTTTGAAGTTAATGTGCGATGCTAGTGACTTTGCAGTATGTGTTGTTCTTGGGCAACGAAAGGAAAAAAGGTTACATGTGATAGCCTATGCAAGTAGGACCTCGGATGACGCTCAAAGGAATTATGCAACTACGGAGAAGGAGATGTTAGCCGTAGTATTTGCATTTGACAAATTCCGATTTTAATTGACCTGTACTAAGGTTGTTGTGTATGCGGACCATTCTGCGGTCGTTATTTGATGAGTAAGAAAGATGCAAAGCCTTGACTCATTAGATGGGTGCTGCTTCTTCAAGAGTTCGATTTTGAGAATAAAGAGAAGAAGGGAACGGAAAA
Organism: Beta vulgaris subsp. vulgaris; assembly: GCF_026745355.1. Lineage (NCBI taxonomy): Eukaryota > Viridiplantae > Streptophyta > Magnoliopsida > Caryophyllales > Amaranthaceae > Beta > Beta vulgaris. Next base: position 22,179,098 of record NC_079205.1, on the reverse strand, counting down.
TGTGATAGCTGACCATCTTTCTCGCTTCCCTCTTGATGAGAAGCTCTTGGATCTAGACGAGATCCATATTGAAGAAGATCTGAGAGAAGAAGCGCTATTAGCCATTCTGAACAATGAGATTCCATGGTTCGCGGACTATGTGAATTATTTGGCTTGTGGGATTGAACCTCTGGTTTTAATCCCCAACAAAGAAAATAGTTTTGCAGAGAAGTTTTGAAGTTCTATTGGGATGACCCGCTCTTGTTTAAGAAGTGCGCCGATGGAGTGTTTAGGAGGTGTGTTCCCAATCATGAGATGACCCCGGTGTTGAACCATTGACATACCTTGGCATGTGTAGTGCTCGGTGGAGAAAGCAAAATTGTTGCTAAGGTGCTTCAATGTGGTATGTTTTGGCCCTCATTGCAGAATTGCTCGAGAGTTTATTTTGAGTTGCGATAAATGTCAAAGGAGTGGTGGCATCACAAAATGAGATGAGATGTCTCAACAAACGTCCTCGAGGTTGAACCATTTGATGTTTGGGGAGTCAACTTTATGGGTCCATTTGTTCCTTCTTTGGACTATTCGTACATTCTTGTTGCGGTTGACTACGTAAAGAAATGGGTTGAAGACATTGCCTCCCCCACCAATGAACACAAAGTTGCAGAAGATCATCTTCCCTCGATTCATAGTGCCACAAGTATTGATAAGTGATGTCAGTTCACACTTCGCCAAAAAGAAACTAGAAGCACTTTTGAAGAAGTACGGGGTACATCACAAAGTCGGTCTTCCTTATCACCCCCAAACCCAAGGCCAAGTTGAAGTCTCAAATCGAGAAGTAAAGAACGTTCTTGAGAGAGTGATCAATAAGATAAGAAAGGATTGGTCTTTGAAGCTAGATGATTCTCTTTGGGCTCTTCGTACGGCTTTCAAGACATCTATAGGCACCACTCCCTATCGCTTTGTGTATGGCAAAGCATGCCATTGGCCGGTTGAATTAGAGCACAAAGCTTGATGGGCAATTAAAGAGCTCATCATGGATCTTCACTTGGTGGGAGACGCTCGAAAGGAAAGGTTAGTTGAGCTTGAGGAACACCGATTTGACGCATATGAGAGGTCGAGATTATACAAAGAGCAGACAAAGAGATGGAATGATCACCGGATTCAACAAAGAGAATTCCGGGTTGCGGACAAAGTCGTATTGTTTAACTCGAGACTAAAACTCTTCCCCGAAAAGTGAAAGTCCAAGTGGTCGGGGACTTTCTTAGTGTCGAAGACTACCCCTTATGGAGCTTATGAGATTTTGGGAGAGAACGGTCCATTATGGGTGAATGGTCAGAGATTAAAGCTTTAGCATGATAATCACGGGTCCATTGGTTGTTTAATCCTTCGCTCACCCGAGCGCATCTCGTGAAGAACGTATCCTTTTTAGTCCGGCTAATGACTTAAAACAAGCGCTACACGAGAGGAAACCTTTTTTTTTGTTTCTTTTCTTTTATCTTATTTTATTTTTCTTTTGGTTATCAGTTAGATTTTTTATCTATCAGCTAGCCATGAGAGCTACATTGGAACACATGATTCTTTTGAAACATTGAGTTAAAAGGAGTGAGTGGGTAAAAAAGGGTTGAGAAAAATAGATGAGTTTGGTGCGCTGACACCTCTTATAGGTGCGCCTGCACCAACTTTTAAGCCGCACGATACCCGACTAGTTGAAAACACGAGTTTCCTTTCTTCTTTTTTTCGGCCCTCACTCACCCTTCCTTTCATAATTCGAAACTCTCTCACTCACTCACTTTCTCTCTCTTTAAGCTCTCTAGATCCGGCCACTACACAAGTTTTCCGGCGACCTCCGATCGATTTTTCTGAAGTACATTACATGATTTGCTAAGTCTTCTTTAGAACTTTTGCATACTTGTGGTTGGTTTGTTGAATTTATGTTGTAAGGCACCTTATGAGTGGTTGAAAATCTTGGAGTAGCTCTAGTTCTTGCTTCTTAGTAACTTTGTTGCTATTGATTGTGGGATTGTTAGCTGGTCAATTTTAGGATTAGTTTTTTTTTCTAATTTTCTTTTGTGTGTGTTTCTTTGTGTGGGGAGTTAGTTTTATTTTGTGCTATTGAACCGAACTGTCGCCTATTCTTCCCCGTTTGAAAAACAAAACCTTTTTTTTATCACCATGGAAAGGAACTGTGGCGAGGGATCATCCTCTCGGTCTAAGAGAGCTAAGACAGGGTCCTCGTCATAAGGACGCTCTTCTAGCTCTAATCCCCCACGCATCTATCTTGCGAAATTTCCCAATGCGGCTCGACGGCAAATCTTCACAAGACTTTCCGAGTGCGCACTTCGTCCCACGAAGTTCTAAGACTACATTACCTGTGTTCACCTTACTCTTCAGTTCTTGAGTATCTTAAATATAAGTCGAGAGCCGGACATGGGTATTCTAACTATCCAATGTCGTCTTTTCAATAAAGTTAGAACACTCTCATTTGATGAATTTTGTGAAGCTTTTGGGATGGATTCCAATGCCCCTTGTGATACCCCTTTAGGCACCATTTGGCCAGGGTACAACGAACATGAATGGTGGGCCAAGATTACCAATGGCACCACTCCGTTTCGGACGAAGTCGTCCAAAGCATCGGAGATTATCCATACCGCTCTCCGTTACTTCCTTAGGATGTTGTTTTATACCATCTTTCCTAAGGAGGAAGTCGGGCAATTGGTTTTTTTTTTATTCTTCCAGTTAGTTCTTTTATTCTTTCTGTTGGTTCTTTTGTTATTTCAGTTGGTTGTTGGTGAGGCTGGTCCGATCACTTCTATTGTGTCAGACAAGTCTGACACAATACCTTCTCTATAATATATAATTTGCAACGAAAGTAGTAACATAAACTCATAGACTCTGAGGTTATCTAGAATATTCAAGAATCGTCTACAGACTTTACACCTTCCCTCATCAAAAAAGACCAGCTTATGATGATTATAAAATTAAAAAAACAAGTCGAGTAGAAAATCTTGTCAATGTATAATAATCAGGTTTCCTAACTTAACGGGATTTGTCAAAATCAAGATAAAGTAATAAAACTAATGGGCACCAATTTTAAGTTGGAATAAGTGGTGCCACCCAATGGCCAAGACCTTTCATATTATTGTATATTATTGTAACTTGTATGTACTTATGATATGAGGCGCACAATTCTTCATTTATTTAGTAGTAAAAGAATGACCCATGCATAAATACGAGGTACGAAACTAAAGTATCACGTATACTAATATAATGCAAGAAACAAAATTTACGTTTTGAGCCACAGATTTATTTTATTTTTTTTTTATTTCATGCGAAAGCGATAGTGGTCAAAATTCTTCAGCATGATGTCAGTGATTCTCAATTAATGATGTTTGTTGTCAACAACACCAACAACAAGAACAGTGAAGCTAGCAAAGTAGGAATCCAAACATCCAATGCAAAGCTAACTAAACTGAATCCCACATGGGTCTCTGACTCTCTGTTGCCTTTTCAGGTAGTCAAAGGCCAAGGTCGTGAACACGTGAGAAAGACTGACCATTGTTCCTTCATTATTCGCATTTATGGAGTATAGTAATTTTCAACCTTGGGTTATTAGCATTATTAACTAATTCTTGTCTTGGACGATACGTTCATACGTCACAAATTATTTACCAACGTGTATTTAATTTTTTAAAAAATATATAAATAGTATCTTGTCTTTAAATGATTTTTTCACTCACAAAAATCAAACATGAACATTATAGTGTAGTTGGTTAGTGAATTAACATATCAAATGAGAAGTCATGGGTTCGAGTCTTGAACCAAACATTTATATTACTTAATGTCCCATCTGATTGTGTGGGCCGGAGGAAGGGAGAGTAAATATGATAGAATAGCATTTCTTTGTCTTGGATTTCAGATATATATACATAGCTAGTGAACTTTCCTTAAATCAATGTTATTGGAGTGCTAGTTTTCTCATTTCAAAAGTTCTTTCGAAAGAACAAAAAACTAGTTGTCCCCCATTAGTAGTTTAGAAGTATTTTTCGTTCCTTGTATAGAGTTCTCTTTGTTATGCATTTGTTGAAGGTTGAATGAAAAGAAACTAGTCACCACGTGTGCACGGGTCGGGCCAGGCTCGGACGTGCGACATAATTGCGGTTGTTGGGATATTTTAGTTCATTTTTTTTTGGCGTAAATTAACATTCATATCTTACCTGATTTCGTAACCGGTATTATTTCTTTATTCATTATTTTTGTTATCCTTAATATCAGCCTAAATTATTGTCTTGTCGGCTTTTGTTGTTTTCCTTCCTCTATATATTGGAGCTTGTTTAGTCTTCTTAGACACAGAAAAATTTGTCTCCTTTACAATTTTTCTCTCTTCTTATGACATTGATCAAAGTGTTCTCAAACTGTAACTCTATACGACACTGGAGGAGTAGTTGTGTATCACTCGAGGTTGGTTGCTAAGAGTCCATATGTACGTAACGGGGCAAATTAAACTTTATTGCAGTGTCAGTATTGTGCATGGGTCGGGTAGGGGTGTCCAGGGGAGAGGAGGGAGGGGTGTGCATGGGTGGGAAGGGGTAGGGGAGGGGTGTGATGAGGAGGGGGCGGGCAGGGGTAGGGGAGGGGTGTGATGATGAGGGGGTGGGCAGGGGTTGGGAAGGGGGGTTTGTGCAGGGGTGGGGAGAAGGGTGTGCAGAGGAGAGGAAGGGTGTGCAGTGGTGGGGGAGGGGTGGGGACAAGGGTGTGCAGTGGTGGGGCAGGGGTGTGCAAGGGTTGGGGGGGCTGTGCAGGGGCAGGGAGGGGTTAGACAGGGAGGGGGCTGGCAGGGGAGCCCTGCACCCATCCCTCCCATCCCCCCATCCCCTCTCCTCCGCTGCACACCCCTCCCACACCCCTGCACAGACCCCCCCCCCTTCACACCCCTCCCCCAACCCTTCCCTCCCCCATCCCTTCCCACCCCTCCCCTCTATTGTCCCACCCTTTCCCTCTCTTTTTCTTAAGCCTTTATGTTTCTTAATTTTGTTTACATGAAAATCTATCCACAATACCTAATATGTAGTTTCATTCTACCTCATATTGGCCTATGCAACAAAAGTTTGGATATAGCTCAACAAAAATATTAAAAAATGACGCGAAATGGTCAAAATAGGCCTAAAATCACATTTACATACTCGAAATTCGTCCAACAATAAATGCAAGCCTAAATATCTACATACTAGCTATATTATACTTCATATTATCATGTTAAAAATAATTTTGGGGTTAAATGACTCGAGACGTACAAATTGGACGCGAATCGGCCAAACTAGGCCTAAAATAATATTTACGTTCCCGAAATTCGACCAAAAACTAATGCAAACCTAAAAATCTACACACTAGGTATATTATTCATTGTATTACGATGTTCAAAAAGAACTTGGGGTTAAATGACGCGAGAAGTACAAATTGGATGCGAATTGGTCAAATAGGTCTAAAATCACATTTACGTTCCCAAAATTCGACCAACAACAAATGGAAGCCTAAAAATCTACACACTAGTGAAAAATGTGGAGAGTGAGGTCACATGGAAAGGGAAAGCCGATCTGGTTTTTGCGGTAGAGGTGGTTGGAACTGAGGCCAATGTGGAGAGTCAGGTCACATGGCAAGGGAATACCCATTAGGTGGTCGCGGAGGTGGTCTTAGAAATGTTATAAATGTCGAGAGAACTATATGGGCATTCACTAGTGGGGAAAAACGGAAGGGCTGCGGACAAAACAGGCCTAAGGGCTGCATTTTAGGCCCAAAACCGCAACCCTTTCATATTGGAAGGCTACGGTTTTGGGCCTAAAACGCAGCCCTTCTTTGTACATAGGGTTGCGGTTTTGACCATAATCGCAGCCCTTTTGACCCAAAAAAAAAAATGGCAATTTTTTACTCCTAAATATATCAAGCAATTTACAACAGGAAAAATCAAAAAATGAATCAACAAACAAACAAAACGAAATTGTTTATTAACAATCAACAAGAACATCAAATTACAATTTACAGTAAAAAAAACAACAATTTACGCATTAACTATTAAAAAAACGAACAACAATAATAGTCGAAATTATATATCAACAAGAACAAACGAAAATAAAAAAAAAAACGAAATTACATAACAACAAGAACAGTCGAAATTTATAGATTTGAAAAAAAAAATTATAGTCGAAATTTATAGATTTGAAAAATGAAAAAACGCATAGCAACCAGAAAAAACGAACGAAAATGAAAAAAAACGAAAATGGAAAAAACGAATGAAAATGAAAAAACAAAGAAAAATGAAAAAAAAAACGAACGAAAACAAAAAAAACCGACTACAATCACCGCAGCAACGGTTGAGGGCCCCGGAATTCGGCGCAAATGGCGGCGAGAGACGAAGGAAGACAGTAGATCCGAAAGAGATGAAGTGTGGTCGTCTGGTGGTGTGCGCAAATGCCGGTGAGAGACAAAGGAGGATAGGCAAAAAAACCGGTTAAGCGTCGCCGGAATTCGGCGGCTATAGTCGGTGAAGAGAAGTTTAAGGTCGGCGAAGAGGAGTTTGTGGTGAAGATTTGTGAGAGGGAGACCCAGTTAGAGTGAGGAGAGAGAAAGATGAGAGAAAAGATGAGGGCCGCTGAATGAAAATAATGCATGAGAGAGTTTCATTGATTATAAAGCACGGGTTGCATTGTGTTAACCTAAGCCCATTAGCCCGCGAGAATTAATTGAAAAGGGTTGCGGGTTAGCCCAAAACCACAACCCTTTATTACTTATAGAGCTGCGGTTTTTGCTAACTGCAGCCCTTCACTAAAAGGGCTGCGGTTTTTACATTGACCGCATCGAAGGGCTGCGATTTTTGGGCTAACCGCAACCCTTCACTATTGAGGGCTGCGTTTTTCGAAAAACGTAGCCCTTGCAGCGCAGCCCTTCCTTTTTTTCCCCTAGTGATTCCAATGCCATGTGACCTCACTTTCCACATTTGTAATAATTTCACAACAACCACCCCACTACACTCCATCTTGCCATTTAGGCCTAAAATGACCTTTTCGTTCCCGAATTCAACCAATAACAAAAATAAGCCAAAAAATAATCATATTAGTTACGAAGTGGACAAATAAGAAATACCTGAGTATATTTTCCATTATTTTTTGACCTTCGACCGTTTCTTAGGATCTTCAACAATATGTAGCCATTCTATGTGATTTACACGCATATAGTTCTCCAACATATTTGCATCATCTTTCACTCTATTTTCAGGATAGATAAAAGTTGGAATGTCCTCAAATACATCATACTCTTCCTCATCATCAACATCACCAATGTCGAGGATATTCCTTTTGCCAGGTACAACGTACAATTGACCACTTATTATCAGCAAGATCAGTTACATAAAATACACTAGTAGAATAATTGTTTATTGCTATGGCCATTAAGTGGCTTATTGCGGCGGTTTTGACTGCGCAGCAATTAAGGAGCCACCAATAGCTAATTAAAAAAAAACATTTTGCCTAAATATTGGATGAAAACAATACAACACAAATATCAAAGAATTGCTTATTCGACTAAAAAAACAAAATTCAACATAGATAAAAAAAAGAAATGGGTTCGTCTAAACAAAATGAAATAAAATTCAACGTATTCGAACCTAGATCTGGGCTCGACTAAAAAAAATTCCACGTATTCGACTAAATAAAATTCAACCATTCGACAAAAAAAATTCAACTATTCGACTAAAAAAATGAAAAACAAAAATGCACAACTCCTCAACCTTAATCTGTCTAACTAGATTCATGCCAACAAGATGCTTTTGCTTGAATAAAAATGACAATTACAATTACAAAAGCAGAAACAAAATAAAAATCTAATCAGATCTAAGAATTCTATGCTTCCTTCCGCGTCAATTCTTCCCCGTCAGATGATAGGTTCGTCAAATGCTTCCCCATCGTTTGATTTCTTCGACTGGGTTCGTCAAATTACCGTCGATGAATTCGTTGGAGATGGCGAATGGGTTCGTGTTGTTAAACCACGAACAACAAACGATTCGTCTGGTCGGACGAACAACAAACGATTTGTGGTTCTTGCTCCGACCCTCTGCCTGGTTCTTGCTCCAACCCTCTTCGTGGTTCGTGGGTTCGGACGAGGGTATGAGAGAGGTGAGAGACAAGAAGATGGTAGGAGAGAGGAGATGATAGATAGGAGATGAGAGAGGCGAGAGACAATAAAATGGTAGGAAAGAGGAGATGAGAGACGACCGGAGGAGAGAGAATGAGTTTAAGAGAGGCATGTTTGAGGAGAGAGAATGAAAGAAATGAAGGATGAGAGAGGCGGGTGAGGTGTATAAGCAAGTGAGTGCAAAACCCTAACTTTTTTTTAATACTTTTTAATAATATTGCTGTGATTGTTTGGTAAAAACTGCAGGAATATATCAAAATATCATTTTTTTAATATATGGTTGCGGTTCTTATAAAAAATCGCAGCAATATGTCTGGTCAAATACTCAACTTTTTTTCAAAATTTTTTCTATTGGTATCATATTGGTGCGATTTTTGGCCCAAACTACAACAATATCATTTTTTATACTTTACCTTTTCTTTTTACGTTATATATTGCTGCATATGGGTAAACCGCAGCAATACCACCGCAGCAATAAGCAATTATTCTACTAGTGATACTTGCTTAACTTGTGATGCAAGTACAAATGGATCCCGAGTTTCACGTAGACTACCAAGGTCCACAAGAGTGAATCCGCAAGGATGATCTTTTTTTTTACCCATAATAATTGGTGTCAGCAAGTACAAGCGACTTATCCTTCGAGCATTCATATTGTGTAGATGACGTCACAAGAGAAACACCATTATTTTGTTGCAATGTTGACTTTAGATCTTGACGTTCAGTCCAAAATGTATACCCACTAATATCATAACCCTCATAAGAGCGTACAGCTTCACGAGGACTAAATGCTAACCACTTGACTATTTCAGAAACACTTTCATCCAAATCATTTACTCGTTTATGAAACAATCAATGAACGTCTTATTATGCATTTGCGTCAATGTCCTTATTCCTTTTCTAGGGTTGCTAACACATAATTTCCTCATATGTTCATCTAAATAAGGATGGACAGTTGATACATGATGCAACACAAAAAAAGTGAGCTTGCGTACGCTTCTCTACAGAAGGTGAGACTAATTTAGAGCCAATTGTACCATCAAGTCTGCCCTCGTGTCGAGATGTCGGAAGTCCAACAAGATCAAAATTATCAAAAAAATACTCAGCCACAAAATTACTGACTTCTTCACCCACAATCCCTTGAATTATACTACATTCTGGTTGTGCAGGATTTTGAACTTTATCCTTCAAAGTACCCAGCATATATCGCTCAAAAGGATAACACCACCGGAAAAACACCGGACCACACAGCTTAATATCTCGAACTAAATGGACAATGAGATGGACCATAATGTCAAAGAATGGGGTAGGGGAAAACATCTAAAATTTGCACACAGTTTCAATTACTTTGGCCTGCAAGGAATCGAGGGTCGACGAATCTAGGACTTTGTTGCATATTGTATGGAAAAATGAACATAGTTCTGTAATTGTGTGCCTCACATGCTTTGGAAGTATTCCATGAATTGCATCATGACATGATAATCGTGAGATCTCATACTCGATAACTTCAGCTCACCATTTAAGGTAACAAATCGCACCATTTTCGATGAGTAGCCAGTTGGAAACTTAATTCCATACAACGACTCGCAAAAAATCCCTTTCTCTTCTCTCGATATCATGTAGCAAGCCGGTGACAAATAATTCTTCTCAGAATCCTCCACATTCTGTTTACTTTTTCGAGTTTCCTGATCAACCCTTTCCTCTACTACTGTCTTCTTCCTTCCGTCCCTAATCTGAGCCCACAACTCTGATCGAAACCCGTGTTTTTCAAATAAAGTTGTAACGCCTTAACATCTTTTTGTCTTGCCCGAAATATTCATAAGTGTCGCAAGAATAGCTTCATAAACATCGTTATGTATGTGCATGACATCTAAACAATGTTTGACATGTAGATCTTTTCAATATGGGAGTTTCCAAAAAATCAACTCCTTTTTCCATAATCTTGTAGGTCCATCAACCTCACTCGCAAGTTTACCAAAGATTGTTTCAATGCTCTTAACCTGATTATAAACTTGAGTACCAATTAATGGTCTACAAGCAACTTCCTCTTCAACGGTCCCATCGAATGCGTTTTTCTTAAACCGATAAGGATGGTTGATCTGAGGAGCCTTCGTGTGCGCATATAGACATGTTTGTAGCCTTCAAGGTGTGTCGACTTCATATCATCTACATAAATTGGGCACGGTTGTTTTCCTCTAGTATTATGCCCAGGTAAGTCCCCATAAGCTAGATAAACGTTCATAGTATACAAAAGCATGGCACGCAGAGTGTACATCTCATTAGCATACGCATCAAATACTAACACTCCTTCATTCCACATCTTCTGTAAATCTTAAACAAGCGGTTGGAGGTATACATCTATGTCATTTCCAGGTTGTTTCGGCCCCAATATAAGAAGCGACAACATGATGTACTAAAACTATTAGTCATGTACTATGCCGAGAACTAAGATTACCAAAAGGGTTCATGCCATCCATATATAATCCAAACCATGGATTCCTATTTCCATTACCAAATGACTTAAGCCCCCTGTTGATATTTTTCCACTCAGGCGAATCAGCTGGATGCTTCAACATACCGTCTTTCTTCCTACGATCTACATGCCACCTCAAATTCTTCGCATCTCCTTTAATTGAGAGATGCACTTAAATCTAAGTGTTATGGGTAGATTCCACAACATCTTAATTGGTGGTCCTTCACTACCCCGAGCTCCTTCACACTTGTATGTCGACAATCTACAATGTGGACACTTATGTAAATGCTCGTACTCATTACTATAAAGCACATAATCGTTAGGACAAGCATGTATCCGCTCGTACTCTAAATCGAAAGGACACATGTGTGTCCTGGCATAATAGTACGACTTTAGCAGTTCATTTCCCTCAGGGAGCATCAGCTAAAACTTCCAACAACGATGTGAAAGTAAAGTCCGTCCAACCAGCTTTCGACTTAATTTTGAAGAGTGTTATCATGGGGGAAAGTTTTATTGTGTACAACCTGGATACAATAACTTTTCAGCAGCCTAAGACTTAGACTCAAAGATACGAGGTCCTTTGCACGGCTGATATTTAACCTCGTGTATCATATCGTCTACCAATTCCCTATCATCATTCACATACTCATCATCCCAATTATCATCCCCGACCTCATCAACGATCTCTAAATCCTTCTTTTCTTAACATTCATCGCTCATTACTAAAGCTTCCTATATACTTCCCATCCTCACCATGCCAAACCCTCTCTAAGCAAATGTATATTACTAATCTTGCTCAAATTTCCAAAATCAACATAAGGACAATAAAAGTCGACTGCTCTAGAGGATGCTTGATATTGTAACGTAGATTTACAGAATTTCCAGACCCCATTCACAAACTCAATTGATTCATGAATACCATACATCCAAGTACAATCATCCCATTCAAGAAGACCTCTATTAATTAAACACAACAAATAATTATAATGTATCAATCATTATTTAATTACATACACGTGCAAGAAAGTCACATACTCAAATCACAAAGAGACACATGCAAGCTAAGATAGTGACATATTCAAATGTATGCATGGAGCCAAAGATCCTTATCACTCCAACTTAACCCATCATTGGACGTCTAATCTCACTAGAATATATGCCAACTGATCAATTCCAAGGAAAATAGGCAGCATTTCCCTACAGTTCTCCAAGTCACAATGTAGATAATTGCTTATCTACATATGTACCCACAGAACAATGTAGAGAAACGATAAGCCAAGACTTTCCTCGGAATGAAAAAGAATACACACATTTACTATCTAAGTGAGATCAAACGTCCAAGAACACTCCCAAACAGAGGACTATTCAAGACTTACCCTAATGTGTAAGTCTTGAACGGGTATCTAGGCATATGATGATTATTCATAGCTAAATTACATTGTTTTCATACAATATCATATCAAGAAACATACATACGTTATAAGAAATACATATATACATCAATAAATTATCATAACTTAATCAAATTGAAACACATGAGAACTTTATCTAGCTCATCAGCAAATCCAACAAAAAAACAAGGAAATTAAACTAGTTACCTCTTAACACCAATGACGGGAAAGGAAGAGAGAAGAGACAGTTGGAACTTTATTTGCTTTGCGTAGTCTCTTTTTCCTACAGTTAACAA